>NC_031769.1:39606238-39752078 GCF_001522545.3 Parus major | reverse complement strand
CAATTTTGCAATGTGTTTAGAAACAAGGGAAGAACCAGGAGCATTGGATGCTGACAAACTGGTGACAGACTACAGGCCATGCCAGCAGCCTTACCAAGATAATGGAAGCAAGGCAGAACAGGATTATTTCCAAAACGGTCTCCAGACACAAGGAAATGAAGGAACAGCTCCAATTTGAAGGCCTCAGTGGTACCAGCCAGAAGCACAACCCAGGGCAAACCAAAGAGCATTGAGCAACAGCCAGCAGGAAGGGGAAATTCTTACTCGTGATTAGTGGCACATTCCAGCAGTGTATCTGAAAGGGATGATGGCAGAAAAGCTTCACATCCCTCCCTCTGCAGCAGGGAGGCTGGCTCCAAATCAATCAAGAGATTAAGGAGAGTACCCATCCTTTGGGGAGTACAGAGAAGGAAGTAATATGCCAGAAGCCTCTTGTGCCAAAATCCTTTGTTACAAGCCTCTGTTTGGGGGTAATAACAATTCAAATATTAGGACTATGAAAGAATGCTGGAGAAGAGAACAGGAGGGTAAGAGAGGGTGCAAGTTCCCCTCCTAAAGCACTGGCCTCCCCAGAGACCACAGGCTGAGCTGCAGAACTCCGGGCTACTAAGCTAAAATGTCTGAATAACATCTGGATATAGGTGTAATTATAGGAATCATTCTTTTAAAGCACATGACACTGTAACTCACAAAAGGGTAGGTGTTTCATCCTAGCACTGCCTATTTCTCATTGAAAAATCATACCCCCAAGAGCTGGGAGATTTAGAAAAGAGCAATGCAGCACACTTGAAGCTGACTTTCGACCTCCCCTCTGGCCCTCTGGAACAAGGTGTAGAAGGCAGGAAGACATAAGTTTTTCAGCCTGCAGTTATGCTTACAAATACTCTCCATGCCCCCTACTGCTCAAACCGAGTTTTACCTTCGGGCAAAAGAGCCATCATCCCACTTCTTAAAAATACAAAGAATTTTCTTGACTGTGCTGTTCACTGCAATCCCTAAGAGCCACATTTTTCTTCACAGAGCAGTGGGAAGCAGGGCGAGGAGAAGAAATACTGCTGCCAATTGATTCTAATAAGAGAACCTCAGATGTAAAAAAAAAAGAGGAAAAAAAAATGTAGAAAAAACAGCAATAGCTCTAGAAGTGCTATAACTGGGCAAAGCACCAGATTTTTTCGCTATTTTCCCTAAATCCTAGCTCTCTGGCACCAGGATTCTGCCTGAATCTATAATAGCAATGGTGGGCTCATGCCTCCAACACTGCCACCCTCACTAGAGATATTTCCCATTTCATCCCCAAAACATCTCCTAACAAACAAGCTTTGAGCGGTGCTGCAAGGTGCCAAAATGACACAATGCTTCACAGGAGATGGCTAAACATTTCTTCTTGAAATGGTAGTGTGAGGACTCCCCTGAGAGGCACTGGAGAAAGCTGACTTGCAAATGTTTAAGAACCTCATCAATGAACAACTGACTGATTCTGATTGATTTAATGAAAGTGCTCTGTACTGCTGAGAGGGTATTTACAAAAGCAGAGTTTAATCTAGTGAGACTGTGTTCCCACCAGAGCCAATGAATAGACATAGGTTTGCCCTGGGCAATGTAGAGAAGGAAGTCATGCTAAAGATTGTCTTTGTGAAACATTCTGCTGTTTCTCACCATGCACAGAACATTCATTTTCTGACATGGACCATTTCATGTATCATGTACCCTCTTGGGAAGCATTTATATGATAACCTCAAGAACAATTAACATAGAATTGTTTCAACTAATTAGAATAATGAAAGAGGTTAAATGTAAAAGATTCTGATTCCTCCAGCTAATGTGGAGCAAAGAGCAAACATGGAAGAAGTACCAGAAAACATTGTTAAAGGTGAGTTTTCTGAGCAGAAAAACCCGTAAGCCTCACAACCCAACCAGATTAATGAAGTTTACCAGAATTGCAAAAGAAAAAAAATAAATAAAAATCTAAAGACTGAGCTTGGATACCCTGGAAAAAACCTGATCAAGAGCATTCACAAATAGGTCCATATTTATTTTGGATGTATCTTGCATCATGTAAGATGTGTTAATTGTACACATAAGCACATAATATTAAGCTCATGTAAAAAAAAAAAGTAATCCTAGGGGTTCCTACTACAATAAACCCCTCTGTTTTAGAATTTTTTATATTCTGTAGATTACTGAAAGAGTTGCAATTCAAAATGAATACATTAAAATGCTGTTAATTATGTGCAAAGGGCACAGGTCCTGTATCAGACAGTATTTGCAAAGCCTTCTGAAGGTTGCCAGAATATTGAAAAACTTATACACTCTATTAGTGCTTGAAATAGGAAAAATTGCCTAATTCCTTTTGAAAAACAATACAAATATACTTCAGAGAAAGAAAAAAACCTCAAAAGTCAGTCAATCACACAGGCTAATATTATTCTAGGTCATCAAATATTGGCAGAAGCCTTGCAAACTGACTCCACTCTTACCACTACCACCAGATCACTTGGGCTCACCTGGCTACATTCCACAGGCACACACAATTACAAATATTTGTTGAGCACTACACATTATTCACCATTTTAAAAATTACCAATATAATCTTTATTTGATATTATATATAGATAAAACAGCCCAAAAGTATTTCACTTTTTTTAATAAAAAATATTTTTAACATAGGAAAATCTCAATTTCTGTCAAGGAAGTCCACAATTTTCACTATGTCTTCTTCAACTGAAGCGGGTCTTGATTAGAGAGCCTACCCCACAAGAAAGCCTTGTAAAGCAAGCATATCTCTGGTCATTTCAATTGTTCATTCTACAAGTTTGACCTTTTTCAATAAGTATCTTTGACTCTTATGCATTTCAGAGCATCTCTATCCATGCTTATATAAAGAAAAAGAAAAACATCTTTAACATCATTGATGTCTTTCTTTCTTGTAACAAAATGCAGCCTTCATTCAGCACCTTAAAAATCTCCAGAGTCCCCTGTACCTGATTTTCAGGTAAATGTGGCCAGTGGGAGTTGTCGTCCATAAACAGCCAGATTTTCCATGCTGCATTTCCTGTCCAATAGCCTAAACAATATAACTAGTCTATCCCTGCTGCTTTAGCTTTTATATTAAGACAGTCTGAATAAAAAGTGTAAGGGCTTTCTCTGTAGGACTCCTCTCCAGCATATAATCACAGGTCTTCTTACCTGCATGATCCAAAGCAGAATTCTTGCACAGCCATAACTGGAGCAGCTCTTTTTTGTTTGTTCAAGTCCCAAGACCAAAAAAGAAGCAAAACAAGAAACTAGTACCCAAGGCAGCAAGAAAACTTTGATTACTGATGACAGCTGTCTGATATCCCAGCTATCTCTGCTGAAAGGGGGTTTCCCTGAATCATTTAAGCGGGTTTACCAGGGTGGCTAAAACCTTTGGCCTCAGTATCCTTCTGCCAACTCTGCTCTGGCTGCACTACTTGGATGTTACCACTTCCAGTTTTCAACAGCTGCCATCAGGTTTGTAAGAAACAACCTGCCATGGATTACAAAGCTCCACGATTCAGGAAGAAATGGGTAATGAAAACATTTAATGGAGTAAAGCAAATTTAATGGGATAAAGCAATCTAAGGGAGCAAGCTCGGATCTCGATGTCTATCTCTTTCATGCAGAGATGCTTGCAAGGGCTTGTTACAAGTTAAACATTGCTTGAAACTCAAATCTGAAAATTCTCTTAAGGAAACTTTATGGAAGCAAGATGAGTGCCTCTTTTGACTCCAAAGGGAAATATTTCAGAGAGCTCATCCACTTCATTCAATTCACCTCAACAGTGGAGATGCTCAAAAACGTGTTAATTAGTCAACTCATTAGATTGTGCTTGGGTTACAGAACCAACCAATAGCTCAGTTCTGGCTATTACTTGTACATTTCATTAGATTCCAAGCAGTCACTGAAAGAAAACACTTGAGGGAAGCTACTTGTATGAGCTCCCTGCCATGGGGTCACTTTTGGGTGTGGAAGACATCTGTGTGCACAGAGAGCTCACCTCAAACCCACAGGCACTATCAAAGGCAACAGAGAGCTCTGCAGCCAGTGAGACAACTGAAAAACAGACTCATTGATCAGCACTGAAATAAAATCTATGTCAACTAAGGGATTCATATAGAAACAGCACAATAAATAAACTAGGAGATCACCGATATCCAAAACTATCAGATCGACACCTACGCTAACCATCTGGGCAAAATATATTTGGATCAGAGGGACAATGAGGAAAAGGTCATGGTTTTAACAAGTACTATCAATATGCAAGAAGACAGACAAAACTAAGCACTCATTAACAGCAAGAGATGCCTCAGAGCACACTTTTTTCTTGGCAAACATCAAATGCAGAATTCTTTGTTTCTTCCTTTTCCTTTATTCTGAATGCAATACAAATAAAAATGAATATTTATTAGCCTAATTGCTTGAAGGCCTTTCCTCCTTCTTCCCTCTTACACACACTTAATTTTTTATTCCTTGTCCAGTTAAAGTGATGCCATCAGTAATCAAATAAAGAAAACACAACAAGTATAAAGAAGGGAGTGAATTTTAAAAATAAAGAAGTCAAAGAAAAAATTTAGTTGGAAAAAACAGCAAGAGACACAGAATGAAAATAAGTTCAGACTTATGGGAATGGGAAACGAAAAAATGTTTTCACTTCTGATTTACCTAGTTTCTCCCCTTTCTTGTTATTTCCTTGAGTCAAGCATTTTCACTAGATAATCCAGTTCACCTTGGAGTGTTTTTCAGAGCAGCAGACTTCAAAAGCTTTTTTCACTGCAGAAAATTGAGCTAAAATGGACTTGTATTACTAGCATTACTAGTCCAGTTTCATTTATTACTTTTCATTTATTGTTTCATTTATTTACACCCAGACAAATTCCAAGGTCATATTTTAGAGATCATCACATAAGACTAGAGAGAAGAACAAGACTCAGTGACTTTTCCTGACACTTGCACCAACTCATCCTGTGATTTCTAGACAGCGAGCGGCTGGAGCACTGTGCGATAATATGTAAGGATCTCATCGTGCAGAGAGAAAACAAGTCGGTTTTAAAGCCCATTGATATCATTAAGGATTTTACTAGGGATTATGTTACTGCAGAAAAAATTGCTCAGTTGTCTTTTCCTTCTTTATCAGCTCCCGTATCCTATGAACTCTAGCTGTGCAAGGAGCATCTGTAATCCTAAAGGAAGGAATAAACACAGACTGCATTGGCTCTGATCCTTCCTAAATTCAGATTTAGTGACCTTGCTAATGTTCTTGGGTTAGGCCCACTTCCTTCAAGGCCTGAGAAGCAAAAAAAGGGGAGATGGCCACAGCTTATTTCAGGCAAATGCAATCTGACTTTGAAAAAGCATAACTATTTGAATAGCTAATGTACACCATTAACTACATCAGTAAAAACTCATGGGAAAAATTCTGATGAAAAAACTATTTACAAACCAGCTGAACCAAATTTCTGAAAATGGATTTTTGCAGGGACATGATCAAAAAGATGAAAAAATACCTTCTTTATTGAAGTATTTATAATAAAATTATTTTTTTCAATATTTCTAATAAAAGTAACAATAATGTTATCGAGAGAGTCTTTGAAGTAAAAAAACATGAAAAATTCTGCAGATGAGGATAGGAAAAAAGCATGTTGCAACCTATAAATCACAAATTATTGAAACATTTTGCAATATGGTATTTTTACATTCATTTGCATTAAATAATGTGAATGAAGATGTAGACACTGATCATGAGGATTTATCATTTCTGTCACAAAAAGTGTATCATAATTAGCAGTCTTGATAAAAACTCTTGGTTACAGATGCCAGATTCAAAAGGGTACTCCTATACACCTACCAGATGTAGTAACTGTCCTTTAACAGCAGTGGCTTGCAGTTCACTTTGTATGATGAGCACAACAATGAGACTAAACACTAGGGATATCAATACCTAACAACGTGACCTACATTACCTACCAATTGTTATTACAGCAATTTGTAATAAATACACTAATTATCTGACAAAGGTCCTTGCAAATCATGAGTGCAATATATTCTTACAAGTTTGACTTACAAAGATTTAAAAGTACTTGAACACTGCTTGTGTGAAGATAGCCCCATTTAACAGTAGAGGGATTTGGGGTTTGTTGTTTGGGTTTTTTTTAAACTAGTTACTAGACGTAAGTGATGGGACCTTGTTATTGCTAGTTCATTTATGTGCACAACATACACCATCCTTTCAGGGAATTTAATGAACCATGCAGAAGGAGGAAAAGAAAATATCAAAGGAGTTAGTGACCCTTGCCCCTAAAGTAAATTGTAAAGCCTTCCTAGCATTTTTGCCGAAGCATCTTTCTATATTTGCAATGTATCTATGCTAGAATTTGACTGGTTATCACCAAAAAAAAAATTGATGTACAACTTGGGAAAGCTGATTGAGGTGTCAAATGTCCACAGGTTTAGAGAACAATTTAATCAATACAAGAGGTATAGGGCATGCAGTTTGTATTGCTGTTACTTGTCTCCTTTGAAGCTTTGTTGTTTATTTACAGAAGATTGGAAAGCTCCTCTGCATTTGAACCGACAACCAACCCACTGAAGTTCCCACATTAAGGTCAGATGCCACTTGAAGAAGAACTTCAGAGGGTTCCATCATCCTTCTCGTCTTTTTGCAGGAAATAGCTTCAACATGCTTTAAACAAAAAGAAAACTACTCATCATTCCAACACAGAGCTCTAGATCCAAAATACCAGAATTTAGAAGTCTGGATCCAGATTTTGCCTTCTTGGATAAGTCATTCTTCATTGCAAGCAGGAATAAATTGGACAACGATAACATCAACTATTTGCCTAATTTTAGTTTTCAAGTATTTAAGCCCCATTGTTGAATCAAAAAGACAGTTGTTTTTCTTAGGACAATCTTTATAATACCCCAGTAGCCAGCTTGTGCAAATAGCATATTTCCACTGACTTAGATAAATAGTTTTAAGTGAAAATAGATCATATCACTTTGCACAGCAGTTTTGATTTACTCAAGCTGAGAATTTGAATGCAAAGAGTAATTTGGAGGTTAGGTTATTTCAATTTTTTTAACCTCTACTTATTTCCCTGCCATTATTTGTGGAACAACCTACTAATATTAAAGGGCTGTATTTTCAACTTAATTTCTAGAGTTTCCTTCAATAAAATTGCCTATACTTACTGAAAATGTTGGGGGGGATGTAAATGCTTCACTTTTAGTAATCCTTTTATAAAATGAAAACCGTTCTTCAGCATTGTACTTTTCCAGGAGACTAAATGTAACAATAGAACCAGACTGAAGGAAAAACTTTAATTAAAGGCAGAAAAATACTCTGACATTATAATTAGTCAAATCTAAACCTCATAGAGCAATGACAGGACTCTTCAGGTAACAAAAATATTGCCTTAATTTATGTTAACATGCTGTAAAATGCAGAGACACGCTGAAGAACCCAACAAATTTGGCTCTAATTTTCACTCTGACTGATACAGTAATTTGGATAAGTGGAGCTGTTATCTCCCAACAGAAAAATCAGGCACTTTGAAACTAGAGGAAGAGTGTAGAAGTGGCAGCAGGACACAGCTGCGCTCCTCATACCTCAGTACTCAGGATGATCCACGTCTACAGAAAACAAAAGGGAAAAAAATAACCATAAAGTCCAACCTAAAACCTATTTTTCTATCCAAAATCTGACATTTTATGTGAAATTGTTTCCCTTGTTATATGTCATTAAAAACCAAATAATGCTGAGAGGTATCTCATTGTTTTGGGGAAGAAATAAAGAAATTGATGTCAGCAACACTGCACTCTTCAGAAGGGCTCAAATTATCAGAGTTACTAGAGTAAGAAATACATAAAAAAGTGAGTAACATGAGACTGCAAATTTACAGTTTTTAATGACCTCCACCATGGGAAAGTGGGTGGCTATTTCATACTAAACTGGAACTCTGTCACTAGCAAATAGCAGTGGCTTGGGATCATCCTTTCCAGGCCCAGCAGCACATGGGCTCCAGCATGGAGGGGCTGAGCCCCAGGCAACAAAGAGAGACAACCTCCAGAGTGACAGGACTTCACAAATGTCACTTATTTAAGATTACAAACAGAAGGGGCCCTATTATGCTCCACTGCAACTGCATCTGAAATACTGCTTGGCTCACTGGGCACCTCATCTCACAATAACCACATACAGGAAATTGAGAAGGGACAGGAGGAGGTAACAAAAGATCAGAGGTGTGACATTGTTTCCACTCTGGGAAAGAGACAAAACCTGGAGAGCAGGGCAATAAAAATGTATTAAAGAAATCACGAGTAACATGGAGAAGAGGCAAGGAATACAAGGATGGGTTGCCCAGAGAAGCTACTTTTCAGACTTAAAGCCAGCAAATGAGCTTCTCAGGAAAAGCCCAGCTAAGCTGTGCAGCTCACACACCCAACACTTTGGTAGCTAGAAGTATGAACAGCTGCAAAACAGATCACAGAGGAAGGATCCAGTGATTACTGTGAAGGTTAATAGCCTAGATGCAACCTTGATCTCAGAGCCACTAAGCCATTTATTGCCAGGAACTGGGTAAATAAGCAGCACAGCAGGACTGTTCTAGACTGGTGCTTTTCATATTCAATATGTATTCAGGTTTATACATACAACAACACTGTTTTTTTAAGGGAATTTTAACAAGAAATTCTACCTAGATCTTTCCCAGGAAAAGCTGATCAAAAAAGGTTATGTTCCTATAAACACTTTTGTTTTGACAAAACTGGCTCTTTCCACCTAGGTGTTAAAAAAAAGAACATCCAACCAGTTCTTACACTCTGTGTGGCAATTCTCTCCTGTGATACTTCAAACCTGGAAACATCCCAGTCAAACCAAAGAAGAAAGATACTGCAAAGTTCATAAAAGAAACTGCTCACTGAGTCACTGTGTGCACAGAAGCTACATATAAGGTGAGCGCTCAGTTACGTCTCCTGCTGACCAAAATACATTACATCTTGAGTTGGAAGCTTTAAATGAACGTTCAGCTTGTATTAAAATAGATTTTTAGAAGAAATTTAATCTAAATTACTTTAAAAACAATGGTCATCTTCTTTCCCTGCCCTAGTTTTACCCTCTGTCACAGTGGCAAAACAAACACAACAAGAGAAAGAAAAGATACTGTGATACTGTGTAAGAATTCACATTGTTTTATGTGTGTGTGTGTGTGTGTGTGTGCGCATATATATATAGGTATATAATGTCCTTAAACAGCTGGTGATATTCCAGTAGACAGCCCTATGTATGTTTATGAACAGAAAACAGCAAAAAGTCTCCTTCAGAAATTACAGATGTGACAGGGTTAAAAAGCCTTCCTGTCTCTACTTGGAACAATTCTAAAATCAGAAAAGAAGGAATGAAGGAGGTAGAATGAGGAAAGTTCACCTAAGAGCACAAATCAAGCAATCATTCCTTTGGAGCACAGTTATTTTTGAAGTTACCATATAGTTTTTCTTAATGTTAAAGGATTCTTAAGATCAACATCTAAGATTTTAAAAGCTTTAAGATCTTATTTTTAACAGTGACTCATCACATCAATGAGCTGAAATACAGATCTGTGTCTAAGATCAAAGAAGACACATCACAACTCAAATACAATTTAAACTTACAGCTTGCCAGTGTACCACCTCCAAGATATGAGCACATTTTTTACAAAACTATTAGGAGTTCCTCAGTGTGCACTGTGGTGAGATCAGCAAGAATGTGTCAAAGTTAAGAGAATATGCTCATACCAGCTCCTCTTCATATTTTTTCTTTCTTTGCACATAATTCTCCTTTTTTATGCACTTAAAACAAGACCAGAAATTAATATTGACAGCAAAGTAGCTTACCTTGATCTTGAAAATGTCCCTTCTTTTATACGAGAGAAATGCCATAAAATTTAGACAAACTACAGGGAGAGAAATATCCCATATTTTTCAGAGAAAAATGCTAATTTCCATTCCCAGTTGTGCTGAGACAGTGCCAGCGATTGGCTCCATATGTTTCAGCAATTGGAGTCATATTAACATTCTTACAGTTCTTTTGCTTTCGCATGCTTTGTCTTGTTTGCATTTGTGCAAACCTGGTAAATCCAGCATTTTTAACACCCTCCCCTCAAAATAAAGATCAATTCAGTTTCTGACTGCAGTGGTTTCTCTGTTCCAATCACAACAATGGTGATTTCTCCAGACAATGCAAGGAGGTAGTAGAATGAAACCCATACCAAGCTTCCAAAATATATTCATTTTTTTAGGAAACTGTGGTTGAATGCATAGCAACATGCAAAGATCACTTTTAAAGGAAGAGCATCCTGGCTTCTTGTTACAGCAAAATGTCAATAGATTCTACTTGTATTTTGCCTTGGAAAAAAAAAAAAGGCAAGCAGAAGTTTTCATCCTGAGCCAGTGACAAATGAGCAGTAAAATGCTAGTTGGGCTGAGACAAAGCAGACTAACTTAATAACTGTAATTTTCATCAGCACTGGAAAATGAGTTGTACGATGGAAAACTCACATTCCAATGCATAACACTGGCAAATACATTTTTCCAAGACAACCTGTTTTTCTAATGCTGCTGACCACAAAGTCATCCAAGTGCATGGCTGTCTTCAGAGGGAGCTAGACCTGCTTAAGATGAGTGAAACTACCACAGCAGGAATTTTACATAAAGGGTTTGCCAAAGTTTATGCTTCATCATAAAAAGTACAGGAGGATACTAACTGGGAGTGAATGCTATAGTTCTCTTTCAAACAATATTACTAAAAGTCAGTGAGTCAAATCACAAATCTTCTGTCACAATAAATCTCCTACTGAAGTTAGTGCTGGGAGCAGGGAGGTAAGTAAGAGCAGAGCATCGAAGAGAGGAAATACTGCTTTCTTGGATTTTACTGCATAGCTGCTTATAGGATGGTAGATCATATCCCCACTCCTAAGTAAAAGATGAAACACCATCATAAAACAGTCTGGCATGAAACAAGTGCTTGTGGTATTTCTGGTATGGGGTTTTTCAATTTTAAAATCTGACAAAACCCAAATCTGATTCAGATTCCTATTAATTTAAAACAAAAATTCTTGTGTGACTTCCAACCAGCAATTTCTCAAACCAAAGCTTTGAAGTGCCACCTAACCAGCAATAAAGGGGGCATCTATGCTATGGAAACACAGGGGAATTCAGAAAATTCCTTTCAAGGACAGTGGAATTTTTAGGACTGTGCTCCATTTAGAAATATCAAGCATTTTCAAAGCAGTAAAGAGAAGAAAAGAAAATAAAAAAGCCCCTCAAACTGAAAGCAGAAACCTTCTCCTAGCCAAACTACAGATTATGGATAGTCTTTCTGACATGCATTTTATGGTATTTACAGAACTTAAATAATGAATCTCGCAAGACACTGGTGACTGAGATCTTGCTGCAGCAAAGCCTTTAAAACATCTACTTTAATGTAAGTCAAGTGGAGGGAATGAGTTTTGAGCATGCCTCAAAGATTACTCTGATTATAAAGTCATGAGGATATGTCAAAGGAACAAAGTAAAACAAAAGACACTAAAACTAATCAGATGATATTTATGAAACACACACTTTCAGGACTAAAGTAATTTCTTTATAAAACAAACCAGGGAATAGTCAGAAAAGAGGAAGAAAATCACACTAAAATTGTGAAGGAAAATAACTGACAAGTAAATGCAGCTGAATCACTGAGGAAGAAAACATAACAATTACTCTTACATTCAACAGATCTTCTTCCCCCCTGCCTCCAAAATGGGCTGACAGAAAATCTGCAGACGTAAATTATAGTGCCACATTTGTCAAATGCCATTTTGAAATCTTAAAAAACTATTCAAGTTCTGTTGGTTGTGAGAAGTGCCATTGCAGATTCTTTCCAACAAAACACATTTGGGTTAAAATCAAAATCAAGATTATGCAGAAGCATTAAACAATGTTGGCAAACTGACTGTCTACAGTCAAGGAAAAACATATATAAGTAATCCTTATTGTCAGGTTCTTGTACTGAATCAGGAATGAAGTCTCCATTACCTTCAATTTCTAAAATCTCAAATTCTATCATTTGCAACAAAGATTTGAGAGGTGTATGTAAATCCTTTTCATGTAGAGTTTCTATATATTTGAAACTTTTTAAAAATACTAAATATGCAGTAAAAAAATCAATAACGTGAACACAAAAGGAAATACTTCAACCAAGACACCTTGTAGTTTTAGAACATCTGAGGAAGATGAGCCATATTTTGCACAACCATATCCATCCTCAGTGGGGAAACAAGGGTGGAGAAAGTTTGAACAATTTGTAATGGAGCAGTGTGACCTTGAGTTAGAACAGAATTTCATCTTCAGTCCCCTGAGGCCCTAAATCTATGACTATGGTGCTTTCCAGTTCTTTACCCTTCAACTTATACATTTGGCATGAGGGCAAACACAGAATCCACACAACCCTTGGCCACTTAAATACAGGATGCTGTAGTATTACCATTTGTCTCTGAGGTCTTTGAAGACTGTCATGGTTTTAAAGCAGTAATTAAAAAATCGCTAGAAAAATTACTTATTTCTTGCTGTGAGATATGGATTAGAACAAGAGCAAAACAGGCTTAAAACTTAAAAGGAACAAAGAAAGTTTATTAACAAAAACTATAAGAAAAACAAACCAGAATAAAACTTCCAGAAACCCTTTTTCCTCACTACCTAACCATTCTCTTGTTCACATGGTAACACAGAGACAAAAAAAAACCTGGTGGTTAAAACAGTCTCAATTTTGCTATAGTCTTTTCATCAGTCATTGCAGAGAAAAAGAAGTCCTCTTCTGCTAATCTATGGAGTTTTTTCACAAGAAAACCATTTTCTCCATGGCTTCCTATTTCTCTGATGCCAGCTGCCCGGAAATTCTGCCATCAGTTCTCTCCTCCCATTTCACAGCACTCTGAGGTGTGTTTTTTGGGCCATGAAGTCCAGGGGTGTCATTTTAAGGCTGAGTTATTCAAAGGCAAAAGTTCTCTTCATCTGTTTTTGTGAGCTTCTCTGGAAACAGAAGTTTTCTCTTTGCCTCTTAAAGGCCACAAATCTTCAACTATTACTTCTCTTTTTCTGTTCCAGCATCTCATAGGATTACAACTACTTCACCATTTGCTTAAATCTACACTTTGAAATACTCTATTCCCCCAAAAAATACTCTTTCATGAATTAAAGGAGTTTTTTAGAGCACTACTTCCCATTTCCATAGTTTTACCAAAAGAATATTTCAGCTTATTAAAGCATCTCCTTATTTCTGTCCTCCTTCTGAAGCTTAATTCCTTTCTTCGCTGTATTTGATAGTTTATGTTGTCTCGTTACATGTTGACCACTCTCTCTCTTCCCCTCTCTCTCGAAAAAAAGGATTAATCTGCAAGTCTCATCTGGGTAGTGAAAGGGTTAAAATCTTGCCCAGACCTTGTGGCTGGTTCTGTGATCTCTGCCGGAGCAGCAGCTGGAGCTGTCTGTGATAGAAGATTTATTTCATGGCTGCTCTGGAGAGTGTGGCCACTGTCTCAGCACGCTGCAGGTCAATGACTTTCCCTCTCCTTACTCGGCAGTCTCTGGTGAAACACAGCAGTGGCAGAAACTGCAGCTGAGCCAGGGAACCAGCCTGACCCGGCCTGGGCCTGCTCCTCGCCCCCCTCTGCCCTCCACGGCCTTGTCCGGCCTGGTGGGGGCAGGGAGGAGGCTGAATTGCAGCCCTGTTACCTCTTCAGAACCCAGAAACCAAAAACAGAAAGAAATTCCTGGGCTTAGGCCTTAAGGTGGTGTTCACAGGTTGATCTCACTTTTTAATGGTCAAAACCACTGTCAGTTCTCAGAAATGGCCAGGAGTTATTGGCCAGGAGAAAAACTCCCATCAGCCTCCAGCAGTTTCAACTTCCCTAGCTCTCAAAACCAGCCTTAAAGGTGCAGAACTTAATATAAACTTAACATAAACCAGGTGATTTGAGATACCAGTATCGTAAAGTCACCCCAGGACAAAGACCTTTGTTGGACCTCCTCATCTCTCACTTTCAGTGAAGGAATTTGAAGTAAGGTAGGAGTCAACCTCTTCTACCAGGCTACTAGTGACAATGACAAGAGGACACAGCCTCAGGCTGTTCCAGGGGAGGTTCAGGTTGGGCATCAAGAATAATTTCTTCATGAAAAGGTTGTCAAGCATTGTAACAGGCTGCCCAGGGAGATGGTAATCACCATCCCTAGAGGTGTTCAAGAAATGACTGGACACATTGTGCCGTGGTCTAGTTGACAAGGTGAAGACTGGTCAAATGTTGGACTTCATGATTTTGGTGGTCTTTTCCAACCTAAATGATTCTGCGATTTTCTATGGGATAACATTCCAACAGGGTGTATCCATTTTTTTCCTGTGTCCAGTAAGCACTTCCAAGCTGAAGGACAAGTCACTATTGTGCACAGGGGTTCCCACACCAACCATAAAAGGTGGCAGGTAGGTTTTTCCACTTGATCACACCCATAGACATTACTTGGCAAAACAGATAATGAAGTAAAGCAACTGGGTGACAGTAAATAACTGCTAAGGTGAACTCAGAGTCCTTTTGTTTTGCAAACAGTACTGTATGCCTTTAATTATGGGCTAGGAGAAACAAGAGTACTTCCAAAGCAGATACCTGGAAAAGCAGAACACCTGGACAGCGCCAGAACACTTCTCACTGGCAAAAGGATGATGCACAAGAGGGAGATACAAAATGCTCAGATGTAATACTGCCTCAAATACTCAGCTAACCAATAAATTTTCCTCCCTAACATAAGCACTTGATCAAGTGCAAATATCCTGAGAAACAGAAGGCTTTACTACTTTCAGCACAGATGTAAAAAATGTTGGTATATTTCCGTATATATAAAAAGTAAACAAGTAAAGGAACAATAAGCCTCCTTCTCTGTTTGTAAGAGGTCAACTGTCCTGATTATGAAGGACAACAACATGAGGCTTAGCTTTTGCAGGCTTTTTAACTTATTTTCTTATCACCCTTGTTGATAGCAGCATCCCTTTTGTTTATATTTTTAAATTAACAAATAATCACACTGTTTCAGAAATCTGAAAGAAAGGAACTCCCACCCGGGGGGGAGAGACAGCTGTGTTTATGACAAAGTCATTAGGACTTTTCTGTCAGTAGCTAACAGATCTCTTCAAGACTCAGTGGTCTGGCGGTCTGGACACGCTACAGCAAAAACTGAGCCATGAAAGGCCAAGCTCAGAGACTTCATTAATCTGTTTGGGCTCCACAGAGACCTGCCAGAATAGAGCCACACCTAATTTTCACGGTACAGCTCCAAGGAAATGGCTCTTTTAGGAGAAAAATTATCACAGCAGGGGATCAGAGTGACAGCAGGAGACTCCCTTCTGTGTGAGCAACAGCTTTGTGAGTGGATCCAGCTTTTTGCTGTTGAATGTACCTGATTTCTCTAATGGACAACATGGAGAGTGGAGAGATTCTCCCTGCCACAACTCCCCTCTGTATAGCTCACCCCAAGCAAGTAATCTGGCCACAGTTACCATGAAGAACTAAATTCAAAAAGCAAATGCTATATTTTGGTCTGCACACATAAATATTAATGATCTCTGACCGACAATCGCCTCTTAACGCCAATGTAAGAGGAGCACGCAATGTTGTTGTTAAGCTGATACAACATGCAGCTTCGATTTCCAAACTGGAGATGCTGACTAAATGGTCAATTTCTTACACTCCCACAGGAAGGCAAATTATTCATTCAGAACGCCTAATTTTTATACATATTTGCATTCAAAATCTGCTGTCACCTGTTTGCATGAGTTGCAAAATGAAAGCTTCTACTTTCTCTGTTTTCTATTTAAACATTAATTTTTTCCACACAGCAGAATGTATCTCTTCACTGCTTCCACAAAAATCTTGTCAACAACCCACAATTAATGATACCATGAATTATTTCACTGAGATTAAATAATACCATGCGCCTCAACAACATTTTAAATAAATGTCCTCCACTCAACACAAGAGGGAAGAGTGAGTAAGGCCAGCATCTGCTAAACCACCAGAATTTTCACACCATCCCTATTGGAAATACCAGTTCTAATGAGATTTAGCAGAAGGCATCCCATGGAAAAAGGGGACAGCGGCTGGCAGAAAGGCTGCTTATGTTCCCTACAGGAGTTTGTGCATACTCCCATTTGTCAGGGTCACTTCAAAGGCTTTGCTTCCTACTTTTTGGGAAAGAAGGCATACAAAAGGGACTGTGAAGGACCACTTCACTGCCTCTTTTCCTCATTTCACTAATAGCTGCTAGGAAGGGCACTGGGGATTAGGAGTGGAATTATGATAACCTGTTACATACTCTCTTATCCAATGCCACTTGCCAAGGCTCCACACCCAGGTTGTGCAAAGTGTTGTCACACTCAGGGACGCACACAATTCAACCTCTGCCTTCTTTTCCCACCTCCTACACTTCAGGAACACAGGACAAAAGGTGCCTTGAACAAAAAGTTATCAAGATTAGCATTTTCAATGCAGCTACCTATTTAATTGACTTTTCTGGAGAATCTGCGTAACTTCAGTTCATGTTGGGGAGGAGGTAGGGGTAACTATATGAGAATTCCAGCCCTAAATGCAAAAGAGGAACACTGGTATTTTAAAGATGTAGATTCATATGAAACTAAATCAAATTACTAACTTTGCTGTCCCCAGAGTTCCTTCAACTCCCACAAGCCCAAAAGAGAAGGTTATTTTTCAGCTGAAAGATCTCAGGACCCTAAAACTCACCTTCTGGGTCTATCACATTTCACACAGGCCATTTCAGAATGGGTTAACATTTCCAACATGCCTCTGTCTTGTCTAATTGAACTGAGTGGTTCATGGAAGTCTCTCTTGAGGTTTGTGTAAGGAGTTCGGAACAGCAGAGTTGTGATTCCAGTTGACACTTCTTGAGAAGAAAGGGTAATGCAAAGCTATGCACTTGCAAGAAATCTACAAGGCTTTATTTAAAAAGAAAGAAAAGTATTTTAAACATCTAAAGCATCTACTTCTAGAGTATCTGGGGACTCAGTCACAGGTCACTTCCTAAAGTCACACCAAAAACTCAACATCTGTTTTTGAGGACCCCAAGTGGCTCCCAAGCCCACTGTGGCTCCCACTTATGTAGCAGTTCACGTGCAATCTTCAAAATCATTTAAGAACATGTATAACTATTTGCTTTTTTAATATTTGGAGAAGGAGAAGCACAGGACTTGACAGAGACTTTGCACAAGGACAAACAACTTGAACAGCCAAGGGAAGGACAGAACTCAGGTGCTTTATTCCTAATAAACTGCCTGGCTCTCTAAATCATTTTTTATATTGCCATTTCCTAAGTACACCGTGGCAGAGCAAACTCATTAATTTACTAACAACTGTTAGTAAACATTTTCCTGTAACATTTCCCCAGTTACCAGCTAATGTTTCATTTGAAAACTGAAGCTTTTATTGACGAAGCCATTTAAAATGTAAAATGAATCATGCAGACCTGCAAACAGGAGGGGAAAAGTAATCTACTGAAGAATTATACAGGGACCTTTCCAAACATGAGAGGGAAGGGCTGAGGAGACCTTGCCTGGCAAGACAAGCGGGAAAGGAGAGCTATCACCTTTAGCTGGAAGCAGCTGTTTTAACCTGCCTGACCCACTGGAATGTACGTGCTAGGGCCGTGCCTTGCTGGGGCTCTGGCATCGGGACCATGGCAGCTTTCCTGTGGGCAGGAAGCTAAGTCACATTTTTGTTATGCTATCCTGAAAGAAGTTACCATGGAGACTGGCATGAAAATGGCAATATACCAGCAAGATAAAGATGGAAAGCTCCAGGGACACAGAGTCTGAGGTCTCAAGCTCCTCAGGCCAGGCGCTGGGCTTTCCATGCCCACAAAGTTCATCTCCATCCTCCCCTAGCAGCAACCTATCAATGAAGGTTTGATGGAGTAGGCAAATGCCTACAAAAGCCATTAAAAGTAATCTATCACAGCTCATGAACACCTAGTTAACATACATGAGATTGCTTAAGATGTATTTGTGTGTGCAAAGGCTGTTAAAAGCAGTGTTAAAATGGCACAGTAAAGGTTGGTGTTTATTTCCCAGGACAAAGCACAGAATGCCAATGGCTTTCCAGAGGAGTGTCTTGTCTTGGGGTTTTATTGAAGCAAAATAACATTGATCAAATACTGTTCTCTGATTCCCTATATGCAGTGATCTTTCAAGAGAATTAAGAAAAAAAATCTTATTTTTAATGGAATAATAATAACAACTCAATTTTTTCACATTTCTGGTTACTATGGTACATTTTGAGAAGTTCCAGTGGGAGCATCAAGAGCCACCCTTTCTCAGAGAAGGACCTGAAGGACTAAGGAATACTTTAACCAAACCATAACATGCACAAGGTGGGGAGGAGGAGAAAGGCAGGAGATTCCATTCCTGACCAGAGATACTGGGAGCCTGCAGTGATGGGTGAGGGCCCTGGTATTCGGAACACATTGAACCTGAGGTCTGAAATATGTTCTCCATCCTGTTCTGACTGCACACTGCTCTTTAGAAAACATTTACATAAAATTCAAAGCTTAAGTTTCTGACCAGGACAACAATGAAACCTGTGCAAAAATAGAATAAAAGAAGGCTCAGGATGAGAGGAACTTCCCCATTCATGGTTTCTGGGGGATTTTTCCTGTGTGCTTTTTCTTTTCTTTTTTTTTTCCCTAGATGAAGGCAGAGCTGATAAAGCACAGGCTCCCCACCGCTGAGTTTAGCCAATGAGCACAACAGGATTCCAACACACATTTCTGCTTTTCAGACCCATTGTGAACTTTATGGACCATGTTCTTCCTCCATCCACAGGCAAATGCTTCAGGAGTGATTCACAAGCCCTGCCACTCAGTACCAAAACATGCTCCCCTGAGCTGGTTAATTTAAGACTGGAATTAGTCTCTTTGTGCTGACAACCTTTTTATGAAGGCAGCATAATCCCACAGAGCACTTACTGCAAGCATTTCAAATCCTGAAGTTTTATAGTGTTACTTTTTACAACATATGTGTATATTTGAAAGGTTTCTTTGATACATTCTTTTACAGCAGTACAAAGCATAAAATACAACCCACAGAGCTTCCAACTTATTGACATTGCTCCTTGCATTTGCATACATAATGGCAATGTCATCTAAATTGTTTTGAAGTACAATTTACTGCCTTAAATAAAATGTTGATTTTTAAAATATATTTCTGATTTTACTTTTTGCACCACAGTGCAATAGAGGTAGTTTAGTCTAGACAAAAATGGTTGTTTAATCCAGTAATTTCACTATAAACCACTGAAATAATGCCATCTATTACTGCATATGTGTCTCTGGAAAAACAAAGAGAATTTCTGACATTTTGGAAATACTAAGAAAGCCATAAGTGACATGCAAGTATTCTCCATAGAAAGTTCTGAGGTCACTCAAGGAAACTGAAGTATTTTAACAGACTGAATAGCTTAAGTTTGCATTTTATGACACTGAATAATGATACATACCCAGCAGTTTTACATGTCTACCTTAATTCCTCAGAAAAGTCTCTTTAGCAGCATAATAAATGCTATATGCCTGCTATGGTGGGGCTGGTCCTGAGAGGGCTGACAAAACCCCATCAGTCACAATTCTTGGGAACACACCTCTTCCATTTTAGAAAGCAGCTTCACATATGACATTACTCAGACAGCAATGCAGGAAGCAAGTCATGGGGTGGGAGATGCTGAAGGACACCAAAGCTACTTCTACTTCTTTTGCCCCAAAATAAATTATGCTGAGACTGTAAAATATGTTTAAAAAGAAAAAAAAAAAGCTCCTACTTGTTCTCATTCTGTACCTTAAATCTTCAACTCAATGTACCCCAAAAGCTGCAATTTCAACTGCTTATCCAGTAAAGAAGAAAAGATGGACAAGTCTTTCCTGTGTAGCAAAGGGCATCATACAGTCTGCAAGCAAGTTGTAGACCTGATAATTCACTACATCCAGCTTCCAAGGAGAAAAACATGCCAAGGAAAGTGGGGAGGGGGAAGGCAAATATCTCATATTTCAAGATAACAAAGAGTCCTTTCTATTCTGAGCAGTCCAAACCAAGGCAAACTTTTTCAAACCAGAGAAAACCAAAAAGTGCAATTAAAAGTGTACTTATGAACCTATGAAAAAATTATATACATATATATAACCAGCCGACTTATTTACAATAAGATAATTTTATGTCTGATTTTCTGGAAAGGCCAAATAAAAACAAAAGGGGGAGAAAGGCACACTCAGCCATGCTGTGAGTTCACCATGTGCTCCTTTGAACACCCATACAACAGTGTTGTCTCCTTTAAATCCACACTTAGTTGCAACTTTCCTCTACAAAAATATCAATGTTGATATTTTAGATATTCCTCTTTCCTGCTTTTCCAATAGACTTTTTCTGATTAATAACTTCTTGTTACAAAAAAGAGGGGAAAGAAGAAAAAAAATCCCTCGAAATCACAGATCCTTAAGATCTTAGAATTAACAGCAAGTGTGATAATTGATCACAAATTACCCTGAGAAGTGACTGCTGACCTTTGGCTAGGCTCTCCACTACTGCCACTCACTTTATGGTATTTTATAACCCCAGTGAACACCTGTCAAATATATTAGCAGGGCCTTAGCTCACTACCTTCAAGAAGGTCACAAATTTTGAAAAGTAGGTGTTATAATTATTCATTTTTTCTGTGTATACACACACCAGTGCATGTTTTAACACTATCCTGTCCGGCACTCCTGCAGATGTTATTTGGGACTATTCAAGACTTCACTAGCGCACCTCACACATTGTATCACTGAAAAGGCATTTGGATGAGGGACATGTTGCAACTGCAATAGAGTAATTATTATGCCCAAAGAATTCCTTCTACCTTCTTTTATTCACTCCCCAAATCTATTTCAGGAACTATGGAACTATTCCTATCCCTCTGACTCTCAAGCATCAATGCATGTGCTGCTGTAGGCAGAATACAATGGCAATGAAAAAAAGTATCACCATAGCAGAAATGCCTCTTCATGAGAAAAAAAAAAAATAGGCAGACATAGTTTTGTTCACAAGAATTTACATATTAAAAGCTGTATTTATCAATATTTGATTTAAACGTCTGTGCCTGCACATTTATTGAACAAAGCCAGATGGGTGCAGGCAGCTGCACATCTGTATTCATTAATAGAAAGGAAGAGAGATATTCACAGTCAGCCACAGCAACAAATAACAGAATGAAAAATGTTTGGCTGAATTGTAAGCGTTTTACCTCTGTTCATCAACAAAAAGTGGACTCTTCCTCAGGCCTACGTTCATCTTTAAGGACCAAAGTACTTAGGAGAGTAGCTGATGCAATCAGTAGAGAGAGATTCTTGCAAAGGTGCTACACCCCACTTAAGACATGATTAAGTTGACCTGTCCTCCTTGGCCACACAGGGAAGCTACTGTTCCTCAGTCAGACAGTAAATTTCAGCCTCAATATTTAACTGCCAAGAATAAATTTGTGTTTCTGTGAACTCAAATGATGAAATGCCTTTTATGGAGTGGGCTTACATTATCACAAATACAATTAAGTTTTCAAGGATGTTCTTAGCATAAAGGATTGAAGTAAAAACTTCTATTTGTCCTTAAAACTGAAAGCTAAAGTTCACTTTCTGACTGAAGCTGACTACACCACCAATTTGAACATGACTTGTGATGGAAAAAGATGTACAACCTAACTTCTCTTGGAATCTGCAATGATGGAATCAAGGCAAAGTATCTTCTGCAGGAAGTCATCAGTTCATAGGTAAGGCCAACTGTTTGGGATCAGACAAATAACCTTTAGGCAAGCAAAACAGCCATCAGTCTGATAGCTACCATAAACAGCAAAGGGCAACTGCACACATTTGGAGCACCTAAAGACTTAGATCTAAAGTCCCACAGTTTCCAAGAAACACAGTTGTGGAATTAAAACTATCCATGAAGCTCCTAATTGCTGAGCATGCCAGGTATGCAAATTTTCAAATTAAAGATGTTTTCTTGCTTAAGTGGGAGCTGAGTCCTTCACAAAAATTAATGGTTTCATAGGTGCTGATAACCCATAAAGCTTATGGCATTCTCTTAAGACTGTGGGCTGAGGAAGTCAAGTGCACTAAATGCAAAAATGAACTAATTAATTATTAGGAGAGAGCACTGACACAGGCAGTGCATTTTAGCTCTGATAGACCTTTTTCATGGGGAAGACAAGGGAATGGAGGGGAAGCAACTGATCTGTTCTGCCAGCATAATGCAATTCAAAAATGAGCCTTGCATAAAACTGAAGGCATTTTGAGGGAAGATCTTCTCATTTGGATCCTCCTTACAGTACTTGCACATATTTCCAGATGAAATGGGATAATGTGACCTCAGTGTGGGACTTAGAGATAACATAGGACCAGTGAGAGATATGTCATCTGCCTTTGCACTCAAAAATACATCTTCTGGATAAATTACTGAGATTATAGAGCCCAAACCATGCATGGTTTACTCTGAGCAAGAAGAAAACTCTATGCCTTTCAGTCTAGGTCACTACCACTGATAGCACTCTTACACAACAATGTAACTAGATACTATGCTGTGTGCAACAGAACTTAAAATTAAACACTGACATAATCATGGAGTTTAGATCATAACAATCTCCTGCCAGTCTACAATATTATGCTTAAATCTGCCAGTAGAACATGGAACAACATAAATATTGCATCAGTGCTTTGGAGCTTACAGTGTGTTACAACTTTGCTTCACAAAGAATATACTTCATGTACTCTCCAATGGGACCTAATATTAATTCAGCAACTCACTGAAGTCCTTTATGCAGAATAAAGGCAAATACCTTAATGCGATAAGGAAGAAGTTACTTCTTGTAACAGGTTACGGAACAAAGCCTTGCAGCTTCCTACTTTTGGTGTTGTAGGAAGGACGCAGTGAAAATGGTGTCACAGCTCCAGCACTGGGCAGCAGGGACTGAGCATGCAGTGCAGACGTGGGAATTGCTGTGCTTTGCATCCAAGAACACTATCTCTGCAGAAAAGCCTTAGCTACTTATCATGGTTGTTAATCACCACTTCTGGGAAAACAACAATGTGACAGGAAAAGCTTCAGTTTTGTTCCAAAATCCTCAATGCAAAAAAAATTTATTTTTAAAACAACCGCTTTTTAATTATTTTTCTATGTCTCAGAAATGAAACAAAGACAGAAGCCCTGCTGATACCCCACACCCTATGAGAGCACACATCTAATTTTGCAGGAAAGGTCACTTCCATGTGTGGCATAGGTTATGCACAGAGTCATGACCTGCATCAGCCTAGGCAGGCTGCACACTGCAGCACTGGAGCTGGGCAGGCTCCTCCTGCCTCCAGAAGCTCTGCTGGTCGGTCCCTCAGGGCTGCTCTGCCCACCGAGGGTACATGTGTCCTTGTGTGCACTGCACACTCCTTCCCTACACCGGCTCTGCTGCAGCAGTCTGCTGAAATCTTCACCCAGCCCTCAATTCTGCCGAAGTTTTAAACAGGCTGTCCTGACACCTTCCCTCACACACACGCACACCTTGTCTCCCGAGGAGGAAATTAAGAGCCAGATGAGAGGTGCCTGGGGCAGCATTTCTCAAACAAGCATACAGGACCTGCATGGGAGGCTCTCCAGCAAACTGTCAAAGCTCCAGCTACAGTGAAAGTAGTATACTTGCAGTTCTTTGAAATTATATCTTTTCACGTGGTGACCACACATGAAGTCCCTGATGGTCACACATGGCCACCAAGGCAGTACTTGGAGATGCCTTGTTTACCAGCATGATTTTATGGACTTTTACTGCCAGAAAACTGGGATGAGGAGTACTGGAGGGGACAGTATTTACATAAAGGAAAAAAAGATCTCTCAGCCTGCCAGGAGCACAAACCCTTTGAGCCCTTCACGCATTGGCCCTTTTATGTTTTTTTGTTCATTTCCTCATGACTCCACTGCAACCCAACACCCACACACTCAGCAAGAGACCATTTGCTTAGTAAGAAGAACCTGATGAAAACCCCAAGAAATACAGCTTCATGACTGAAAAGCTTCCTCAAGTCTTTTCCTGGAAGAGGGGATCTGGTCTTGATTTAGCTGAAGTCTCAGCTATGGTTCTACACAATAGTAAAGCATGAAAGGTACCATAAAGGTACTTCCTACTCTGTGCTACCAATCACAGTAGCTTCACTCATCATCTTCTGCATTATTTGCCCTTCACTAGTGCCCTTCACAGCACAGTCTGGGAAAAGAGTAGGCATTTCAGTCTGTTTTCCTGTGCCTAAGATCTGCAATGAAAATTATGCAAGCTCACTTTTCAATCACTCTTTCAAGACAAGTGGCCACTGGGCAATGCTCCTGCTGAGCTATGCAGTTGTGTCAGGCTGCAACCTGCATGACCACAGCAGCGACAAAGAGAAGGCACCTGGCAAAATCTTCATCTCAGAAAACCAAGGGAAAGTAGGTGCAGCAACATCTTTTACTTACTGTACACTGAAAGCACAAATCTGACTGACTGCCAGGCCTCAGATCAGAGAAGAGCCACAGCTCCTGATTTGGCTCAAAAGAGAAACTCTCATGCATTTTAATAATTCAACCCTCTACAGCATGCCATGGTAGATGAAATCACATACATTTCCTTTCCAGAGTTCTTTCAGTTGCTTATAAATTCGCCAGTGTTGCTCAGCCCAAAGCCAAGGACTTGGTTCCTGCATGGGAGAGACAGACCTCAGCCTGGCTGCAGCACAAGGTTGTCCCTGTTCTGGCACTTTCTCTCCTGCCCAGGGCAGCAAGAAGGGGTGGGAGGCTGCAAGTGATCATTGCTCATTCAAGGCAAGTCCCCTTTTTAGTGACCTAAAGGACAACCCTTTATCTCCCCTAGCTGTCAGAAGAGATGAGATTCCCCAGAAGGTGCTCCAGTGGTTCTTTACAGATCTGACACCAGAAGACTGGCTGCTTTGACTGAAATATCAAGACCTAAGCACTGGGCTTGGCCAATTTTTAATCTCCTCAGTAGACTTCCTCAGCTTTTCCTGTTGCAGCTAAAGAGAATTCTGTTTCTGCTTCTTCAGTGGCTCCAGCTGCTGCAAAAGCTCTTTTTCTCTCACCATTCAAAACTGCCTTGTGCTACACAGTCTATGAGTATATAGAGAGAGGTAATTAAAGAGACCAAAAAATGTAAAAATTTTAAATGGAAATTCTGAAGGAGGTTTTGCTACCTTTGACAGCTGAAAAATTAGTCAAGTTCTCTTCCTGAGTGTAAATCACTTCAGAGCAATCAGAAGGTTTATTTGGTTTTCAGCCAACCATACAGATCTGCTTTGTGCGACATCCTGTGAACACCTGAGAGTTCACCTGTGAATACATTGATTTCAACTACTTTCTCCCCCAGCTCCTGCACTGGAGGCAGTCAAATACCCAAACTTGAAGTTTGTATCCCACAAGGAACCATGGTCTCACAAATGATTTTGCACATAAGGAACAAAGAAACAACCGTCCCATGAAAGACTCATTCCCACAAATATCTATAAACTTGAGTGGCTCAACAAATCAGCCATCTTCAGATAAACATAAGAGTTACTCTGTGTGATGCTAGCTAGGGAAGCTGCCCTTATGGAACACTTTGCTGCTTTCCTGCAGTTGCATACACACCAGCTCAGCTCCTCACCACAGCACAAATCACTACTGAGCACCTTTGCTTCTGGGTTTTAAAAGCTCACAAACCCATAACTGCTCATCTCCACAGGAAAAAAATAACAATCCTAGGCTAAAATTCTCCCATTTAGGTGGGGAGGAAGGGCATGAAAGGCAGACACTGTGGCAAAGCCCTTTGTATTAAAGGACTGAACCCATCACTCTCCTGCAAGCACAACTCCCACACTGAGATCAGAATTTGCAGAGTCCAGGGTCAAGTTTTGTTCCGATTTTTGTTACAGAAATCGCTTGGGGTGAGGCTCCGTTATCTGCATTTTTGAGAAATGCGATTTGCCATTCAACTAAACCAAGACCCATGTGATTCTCTGCTTCAACAACCTTTTAAGTCATTGTTCCCCGGAAATAAGAAATGTGCACAGTGTGTGTTGTAATCAACATCACAGGAGAATTCTGCTCCACTTTACACAAAACTTAGCCAGCATCATTTTTAAAAAGAGATATTCGGCATACACAGGTAAACTGACAGATAACAGTAGATACAGATCTATAATCTCTATTTAAGAACACAGGGAGGCCCTAGATCCAGCTCCCTCCTTCATCTCAGGAAGAAACAGCTTGGCAAATGGTTGGCAGCAGGGCATTTTACAGTTTAAACAACACACACAATCCGCAAACGCAATTCCTACCTGAGAAAATCCCATACTGTGTGCTGACTGACATGTCTCCTGAGGTCATTTTAAAAGCTACTTGTGTCCTATGGGTTTATTTTGCTGTAGAGTCGTTCTTTAATCTCCCAGTACCTATACATCAGGACCATGTCCCATCTGTCAGTTAGCTGATGGGCTGAGGCAGGGTGATGGAGAGCAGAAAGCAATGAGATTTCACTGCCTCTTGTCAGTCACTGGGAAGGGATGTGTGATTTTTCCCTGGTGGAACATATAATGAAAGGCTGCCCACCACCACATACTTAAGGCAGACAGCAGGATGATGAGCTTCTCTGAATCTCAAACAATTTCAGCTCACATTCACAACTGTGGACCTCAGTGCACAAATATATCCTGACTGCTAGAAATGTCACAGTCATCAACAAGACACACTTAGAAGTGAGGGGAAAAGCCATAGGTGAAGAAACAAGAATTTTGGAGCCTGGTCTCTTCTAAAGCTGTGTGAGACCACGTTTTCCTTTTTATTGTCCTTTCTCAGTGTTAACAAATAGGAGAGGCATTTATTTAAAAATAATTCATTGCTGTTAAACACACAGGATAATCTTCCGTTCCAAGTTCCCAAAGCTTCAGACTGCAGATGTTCTCCCCTGCTACAATGAATCCTAAAGAGCCTGACAGTGCCAGGACCCTTGGAGCTTGCTTGGCTTATCGTCACTTCTATAGATTACATTTATGGAAACAAAACAGGGCAGTTTAAATGAACTGCTTTTCAAGGAGCAAACACAAGCAGTGATGCTGCTTGCCATGAAAAGAAGCCTTTTCAGCATCTTTTTTTGCACATGATGTGGCTGTGCCTCTCAGACCTAAGCAACCTGGTGTTTCCTATACTGCAGAAGTCTGTGTTCCCAGAGTCCACCAGCTGACACATAAGATTTTGTGTTTTAAAGAAAGCTTGCGTAAAGCACATTTGGAAATGCAGTTCCCTAGCAGGAGCCTTGGGAAACATTTGAGCCCAATGCCTCAGAGCTACAGAGGCAGAAAGAAGAGAACAGATGTAGAATTTAGTTGAACGCAAAGTTCTCTGTGCTGCAGTTACCAAAGTAAAAGGGAGGAATGTAAAAAGGTAAGGGATTTGTTACAACCACGATCTCATTCCCTCTATGCTCCTGCTAATGCATATGAGAATTTTGCAGTTTTCTTTTTCATGGATGCTGTTTCCATGGGCACAGAGGTAGTACTGGTCTGCACAAAGGCAACTCCTCTGTCTGTCCACAAAAGCAATGGATATTTTTATCAATTAGGATTATTTCACTAGTATTCACTAATGTCTTCATACATAGCCACAGATCTTCCCCCAAAAACCCAACTGAAATGGCAGCATACTCATGAGCAGTGCTAAATTGATAGAGACACACAGTCAGAAAACACTAATTTGTGCTTTATTTTTTCATGGCTGTGGGTGCTCGCTTTCTAAATGCACCCACATAGACCACAACATATGGCATACAGCTTTTGCTAATATTACCCCAGGGGGACACCAAGGGAGTTTACTGGTGATGTGGCTGTTGCAACATCTCCAGAAACCAAGATCACTAGCCTTGTCCTTCACATTGTGTAAGTTGGAACAATGATATGTACTACTTTTTCTGGAGAAACATCTGTGTTGCTTTTATTTGCTGAGTATATACAAGCAGCTTCATGTCATCCATCATACCGGTGCACAGGCATTTCCATTAGCTCATGCAACACAAGTGAGACCAGGCTGTTTCTGAGCTGTTACACTTCCAGGTCAAGACAAACTTAACCTAACAGTTCTTAAGTATACTTGCACTTTATTTTGACTCATCCCTTACCAGTGATGAAAGCATCCCAATTTCATAGCTAATTCCAGTCTAAATTTATCCTCATTCACTTTCATATTTCCATGTAGACCAAGCCACTTCAATATGTTTCCTTTGACAGGACTTCTTTCATTACTAAAGGCTTCCAAACATTTAAATGCCCCACGAGAATACATGCTTTTTTTCAGTTGATGCCCACTTGAGACAGTGACCACTTCCACCTATTTTTTTTTTTTGAACATTCCCCATCTTTTCTTAAAAACCATCATACTCCAGCAGCATTCAATTCCATGGGGAAAAAACCCCACTTTTTTCATTTAGTAAAAGCTAAAGTGTTATCTGTTATAATTAGAAAATCAAATTACTCAAAGTCACAAGCAAATAAAAAATATATCTTAAAATTACAAAACACTGTAGGATTTTGAGGGGCAGGGGACAACCATGTGGTGCCTGATTGCTGTGGCTGACTTTTCCTGTGTTGTCACAGCCTGGGATGAGCTGCACGCGCCTGCAGCATCACTGCTACTGTGCCGAGGCTAACATAAGGTGAGGTAAATGGAAACTCCTGCTGCCACTGCAGGGCAGACCTGATCTAAGACTATATTTAGAAAACAAATCAAAAGAGTATTCAAAACCAGATAGAGTTTTGTGTCAACATCAGTGTAAAGGGAGTTGATGCCATGGTCTGCTAATGTACATAAAGATAACAAAGTCTCCCATTTGGGATTCTGTAAACTCTGTACTGTCTAAAATAACCTTTAAAGACAACAAGGGATATTTACTCTAAATCAGGCTTATTGTCAGAGACATATTTCAAATTTCTTATTGACTTCATTGTTTATAAATGATGTTGAATTTACTCTTTAAAGTGGGAAAACAAAATACCCTCTACCATTTCTCTACACGCATGAACAGCAGACTCACTGTAGTGCTTGCATAATAGATGGTGGGAGCTCTCTGCCTTTGATGTCATCTTAATGAACTCAGCATAATTGCCTTTGTGAAACAACGGCAAAGAGCACAGCAGTACTTAAATACAGCTCCACTAAAGCAAGGACTGCTCTTGGTAGTGTGCCAACTTCTCAACTCCAGGTTCTTCATTACTTTGTCTCTCTCTCTCCTCAAATCACTCTTTTCTCCAAAATACAAGGCCAGGATTTCAGCTGATACAGGATGATGCAGCCTTGTGTGATATTTACTAATTCATCAATTCAGAAAAGAGGAGATGTTAGCGTGTCCCTGCCTTCTCCATGTTCCATGCTCAGCTGTGGCAGTTCCAGCTCTCTCTGTAACATTGGCTGATGGATTGGCTGAGTTTGGTATCAATCCCATCTAGGGATTGGAATGGAAATTCTGCAGCTCTCACAGCAACTTTCCAAAGCAAAACACACTAATTAAATATAAAAAATTGATTAGCACAGCACTGGATTAATCTCTGGGTTTATCTGATTCTGCCATTCAAGTTTTCAGTGTTTTGCACTATTACAGGTTACCAATGCACACACCGGTAAACTGAGTGCAAAAAGTATTTCGGGGTAACCACTTATTTTTGAATGCTCAGTAATCACTGTATTACAAAGTGAATTTGACAGGAAAGTTACAAACAAATCATGTCTTTCTTAAAAGCCAAATTCATATCTGAAAACATCTCTCTGGAACAACACACAGTAGGGTATAGTTGTCATCCCTAATTTGGCAGTGATGGGCTTGGCTGATTGTGATTTAGCATTCGAATTTTCACTTTGTTAAGGGGAAAAAAAAGAAGGCAGCCAAATCTTTTAAACCTGGAAATTGAAGTAAAATAATTAAATTTGAGACTCATCAAAATAAAAGTGCCTTGGAATATGTTGCTCCTATCTTTTTTTTGAAGAGATTATGATTGAGTCTCAGAGAGAAAAAACAATGCACCAACAGATCACCCAGTGAAACCAATAACTGGTTTTGTATGAATCTGAGCAGTACTGAAGAACAGGGTTGGGAATAGTGAGTATCATCACACTGATTTTTAATCCAGCTCCAACTCTGCTTACACCAACTAAAAGTCTTCTGATGAAGCTAAAATAATCTGAGAATATGCCATTGCAAGATCAGAGTGATTGTTTGTCTTTATACTTCTCTCTAAATCACCTAAGACCTTTGCATGCTATATAAATAAATTACAACCAGTATTTTAGCTTCTTTCAGACACAGCCATTATAAGAATGTCACTGACATTTTAGTCAGGATATTCTATTTAGTTTGAAATATGATAGGAGCCTAATGAGGTTTTAACCATGGAAAGGCAAATGCTAAGCAGCCCGAACCCAAATATACCTAGGAAAATGAAAGGAAAAATCCTATAAAAACTACAGAGAGAGAGAGCTGATGGCACCTAATGCTGAGCATGCCCTTCTTATCTGGAGCTCAAAACAAAAAAAGCCATAGCAGGAGGACTGTAGCAGTGGAGCTTTTGCTCTGGCTGCAGTACATTTAGAGAAGGCTGAGTGCTCCAGTAAGGACACACTGACCGCAGCTGCCCAGTCCTTGGCTGCAGAGACAGGATCTCACGTGGCAGGCCAAGACAATGCATCCTGCGGAACATTTTCCCGCAGGCACCAGACGATACAAACCAGAGGATGAGCCGGACAGCTGGCACGACAGAGCCCCAGCTGGGGCTTCCCCAGGACAGAGCCCTTTCCCCACCAGGCAGCCGTGGAAGAAAGCATTCTCCTGCCTTCTCACTTGTCTCTACCTAGCACATGGCAGGGTGCACAACCTCCATGACTTTCTACCATTGTGCTCTTTCATTTATTTATGAGTTGCGTAGTTCACCGAACAATCAGCCACTTTTTATTTCTGCTTGTGAAAGTTGAATGCAGAGGTCCTTCAAACCATTAAATATCCATCAGTAAAATAACAGTGTAGTTAGTGAAGGATTAACATATTCAAAATATGTATATGTTCTAAAGTTAATTAATTTCCAAGTACAAGCACTCATATGACCCCTGGTTAGAACAACCTAAAAGCAATGCTTGAGCAGTATAAATCAAATTAAATTATAAACCAATTCTGAAGCTGTGTGTTTAAGTGCCCCCATCAACTTGAACAAAATTATAAAAGCTAGGAATTAGGAACAAAACTCTGACTTGACATACTTTTTTTTTATTTGAATTTAACTGGATTACACATGAATTACTAATTGCTGTTTCTAGTGACCCATGGTGATAATATGAGCTCTGTATTACAATGACCTGACATTTAATTAGTTTGTATGAGCAGATTATGCAGAGTTTTATCATGAAGTGATTTAAACTGATATTGCCCTTGGTAATGCAACACAGCAATAGTGAAGTCTGCACATTGGTACAAACATAAAATTTCAAAGAGAATCCATTAAAGTAAAAATCAATTGATTAAATGTAACATGAAAACAAGCTCTGCAAAGTATGAGGTACTAAATTCTATTCAACCAAGCTTCAAACTTTGTAATCATCAACTTGAACTCTGTAAAACAAGTATTAGTCACCCTTCAACTACTGCAAAACTCCATTTGTATATTACTTGCAGTTTAAAAAAATCCTGAGAGTTCCACTAGACATTTATGCATGAGCTACAAAACCAGCTAATCTAGAAATCATTTTGTGTGGGAAGGAAGCATTTGCCTGCCTGGTTCCCATATGGAGTAACACTCCAAAATGGGTAGCAGAATATGACAGCATGGACACCACACTGCAGAAGAAAAAAATAGAAATTACTCTATTACAAAATATCTTCCCAACAAGCTGAGAATGTTTCTGAAGAGCTACTATCAAGTTCAAACAAGATAATCCAACTGAAAAAAAAGGGCATAGATGCCACTGAAGACCAGACTCCACTTCTCCACTTAATTTACTCCTGCCCATCACTAGAACATCTGATATAAATCAATAACAAAAATGTTGGCCCTTCCTAGCTTTACTTATTCCTTCAGGGCATGTTCTGATAAGAGCCGATTTTTTATTTTTTTTTTTGAGGTGCAAATTTTTTTTAAACTCTTAAAGATTTATTAGGGGAAAAGGAAGTATTGATTTGAAGAAATCCTACTCCCATATTGAAAGAATTTGCCTCCCACTGAAGAAGAATTTACATAGATTACATAGATCCTAAAGGCTTCATCTTTATCTGATAAACTCTAAAATGTGTCTCTTTCCTGAGCCATTAGATTGACACCACATAAGTGCTGCTTGGTGAAATTTTGGATATCTCTACAGAGAAATGAGTCCAGGCTCTGGAAGAAATTCTTACCTGTCTAGAACAGTGTGGTGTAAGAAAAAGAAGTCAAGTGTCAGGTTTTCAGCCAGTCATTAGGGACACCTTACAGTGTTGCCAAATAATCAAGAGAGCCATTGAGCAATAAACCAAGGCCTGTCATTGGAAAACAGATGCTGATCTTTAGTATGGAAAACTGTATGATCAGATGGTCAGGCTGTACATTTCATTTGCTGTTCATTTTTGTTGCTTCTGTGACAGGAAGGACCATTTGATCCTGTGATGTGCACCCAGGAAGCATGAACCTATGTCAGGGAAGGTCCAGGCTGGATATGTAAAAGGTTTTTAACACAAAGGGTGGTCAGGCACTGGAACAGCCTCTCCAAGGAAGTAGTCACAACATCAAGCCTGGCAGAGTTCAAGAAGCAATTGGACAACACTGTCAGGCACATGATGTGATTTGTTGGCATGTCCTGTCCAGGACCAGGACTCCTGATAGATCTGACTTCATCCTGATGGATCTATTCCAACTCAGCCTATTCTATGAATCTATAATAATCCTCTTGCATGGGCCAGCCTGATGTAGCCTGAGACATTTACAGAGTAAGTCTCTGAGGGAGTATTTTTAGTTTGCATTTCTATTTCTTGAGTATGTGTGTATGTATACCTTTCTAGTTTCAGATTTCCACCAGCATTCATGAACATACACTTCCAAAAATTATGATTCCTGATAAACTTATTTACTTTGTATCTGTCAGGGTCCATCAATATACTCAGAAGTGAAGAGAAGCTAGTTGGATTTGAAAAGGACCTGAATGTTAGGTAGCTCCTCGAAACCACAGGAACCAATAGTCTGTAAATCCAGCACATGGCCTGCAGTTAAGAAGCATTTTCCAGAACAAAGTGTGGCACACCCTGTTCTTGTCTCCTGTAAGTTATATACCAGCTGTTTCCAGAACTCTGAGCTGCAGATCACCTTTGCCTTCAGTGCTGGCTCAGTGCAGAGCTGCTTGGTAGGAGCACACCTGCGCAGCCTGGGCTGCAGGAGCACAGCTGCTGCCCCACAGGGTGGTAAATCTCCAGGCTCCTACACACCTCAGCAGCACCCCTGAAACTACAATGCACCCTGCAGGGCTTACAGTGCCTGTCTTGAAGGACAGGCCAGTCCCCTTTAAATACTTCCTCACTTTTCAGCACTACAGCCACTCAGCCCCTTACTGCTGCTGCTAAAGGAGAGCCAATCTTACAGGAATTAGTACAATTTTTAAGTTAGTCTGCCCTACACCCTCCCCCCCCACCCAGAGAAGAGGAAACAAGTAACCAAGAACCTGTGGGTCACACATCACTGCAGCCATATACAATCTGCCACCATCTGCCTGGTGCCAGAGGACTTGAACTTCTATCAAGAAAAATGCAAAACCCAAAAAAACTTACAAGAACTTGCACCCTCGCTTACCTTTACAAGTACAAGGGTACTTCACTCACTTGTCCTCACTCTTCCAAATATGTCCCTACTTCACTGAGTCAGGGCTGATAATTTCCAAAATCACCTCCTGGCAATGAGGTATCAGTATCATCCATTTCTCATTAGATATTAAACCCTTAAAATATATTGCTGGCTTTGAAAACTACACACACAGTGTGTATCTCTAAATTGCTTGTAATATTTGAAATATACCCTACAGACTGAGCTTGAAAATTGCACACAGCTGAAGTCTACCTCTATTATTCATTGGCTTCAATGAGACTATTCATGCAAAAGGTCCAAGGCAGTTTTAGGGCTTTTGGTAATATGTGCGTAGATATATATCTTTTTACTTTTAAAAATGAAGGGGGATTTTGGAACAAGCATGAAGATCATAAAGTGGGTAAAGATTTTTTTTAAACCACCACCAAAATGCAATCATGCTGGAAGAAGCTGACAAATTTCGGCAGCTCTTTTTCATTAAAGCGCATTACTTTAAACAAAAGCCCCCAAGGCAAGCTCTGTGAGAAGTTTGCCATGATGGGAATATACTCATGTGAAAGAAATATAGCACAATCTAGCACATTCATAGAAACATCACTTTTAAATATAAAGTCCATTATTCATTATTAAAAGAAATGGATACATATGTGAGAAAAACTCCCATCTTGTGGCTACATGCCTGACAACAGCTGATATTTTTTGCGATGTATTTTACATCCACAGTAAATGTGAAAGAGAGGTATCTATCTAGCTTTTAGGGTGTTTCTTCAGGTTTATCGCCACTGGGAAATAGCTGTGTCTGATTCAAGAAGAAAAGAAAACCGTATTTATCGAGTGAGTGAAAGTGCAAGGAAATTCAAAGGCATGGGAATGCTGGACAAGTTGAGACACAAATGTCAATGGCTGCTTTACACTGTAGGACACACGGTAACCCCCGATAACAGGGGGACATTGTCAAGAGCTTGACAAAATATATTTCATAAAATAAAGTGGTGTAAGTCTGATTTCATTACAGTCACAGCAGTTTATGATGCAAGATATTGCCTCAGCATTTTGTGGGGTATTATTTTGGTCTCCTGTTTGAAACTAGCCAGAAAGATAGATGGATATTAATAGCACTGATGCACAAGCAAGTTATCAGAGTGCATCTACTTTAATTGCTGTTGTATTTCTTAACCCTAGCAGGGCACACAAATACTGAAAAACAGTCATTTGTGCCAGAGAATCCATATTTAACCAATACATCAGGTTAAGATTCGAATTTTTCTTCTGCAGGATATTCCCACTGTTAAAATTTACAAATGACAGATGCTCTGAAGTTTTCCACAGTAAAGAAATTTTAAGGAATGTCATTAACACTTTCTAAGACCTTTGTGGCCCTGAAATTGCACAGATGGCATCTCCTTAAGCCCTGATGGTCCTCTCCAGCTGTGCAGTGAGACGGTGCTTGGAGACTGGTGGTAGCTTTTTGTTTTGGAAGTTTCTTAAAACATGGTGCCTTGAAGTGTGTCAATATCAATATGCTGGGACTTTTTTCCTTCCTTCCAACAATAACAGGAAACACATACCTGGGGAATGGACAGAGAGCAGGAGGAGACAGAATTCAGCATGGCTTGTATGTCCCCACCTCAGCTGGAATAAAATGTTAAACAGGAACACTTTTTTTGCTGCACCTGTCAGTGGTTGATTCTGGAGTCTTCAGAGCTGAACTACTTGGTTGGATTTGGGGTTGAAATTTGGTTGAACTACCCAGAGACTCACTTGCACAAGGTTTACATATCTGAACATGTACTGGAAGTGAAGTGTATATTGCCTCGCATGCAGGACAGTATCAAAGGGCAAGAATAATCACTAGAACCCCCTGCCTCTGCAATTACCATGCAGCACTAGGATTTAGTCAGTCTCTCTTAAAATTAGCAGCAGCTTCTTCTCATCTAGGAGCACCAGACTAGATTTGGCAGGCGATGCACAACAGGAGCAAGCTGGTTTCTGGAGGCATGAGAGGCACCAGGTGATTCAAAAGGTGGTTTTGAGCCATTGCAGAGGGCCAAAACCTGTTGGAGAGGGCAGCAAGAGTATCTTTGCTTTGGTAACATGGATCAGATTCAAGACATCCATCCACCCTGCCACCTTCCTCTGCTGCATTCAGGAAATGCTTACTCAGCTTGTAAAGGTGGCCTGCACTGCATGGCTTTACAGTGGCCAGGTGCAATCAACACCTCTGTGACTATAAAGACCACTGAATTCTACACCACAGGACCTTCTCTTTCAGAGTGCGTGGGCTGAATGTGGGATGAGTTTTGGACATTCGTCTTTGGCATAGCTTTTCCCTGAGATAAGGACCAGATGGAGGAGCAAGGCCCTGTCACCAATAGCTGAAGAAGCTCTTGTCCTCAAGGGTACAATGGAAGAGGATGAGCAACAGGCTGCTTGAAATCTGCATTGGCAGAGGAAGTTTCTCTCTTCTCTCTGGAAAGCATGAAGTAATATTTAACCACTTAATCATAACCTCTACATTACCTTTCTGGGACTCATAGCTCTTTCTCCACCTTTACAGTTGTAGCACAAGTGAGAGCCTGGCTTTAGACTTTATAGTGATTTTGGTGAGCTGCCAGCACTTCTTGGAGCACACAAGGCAACAAAGTGAGGTGGCATTTTTTAATATTTGATATTGGAGGACAAGTTGGATGTCATTCTATGGAATGGAACATAATAATGGATAACACATAATAATAAAAAGAGATATTTCCTTAACCAAAGGGCATCCTTAATGCTGCATATGATCACTCAACGCAAACAGGAAAAAGACAGGAACTTCTCAAAGGAATGGCTGGAACCATCTTTTGTAATGGAAAGTTTTAAGCAATTTACAAGTAGGAAATGCTAGTGACTCCTCCATTAAACATGGAAGATAAATCAGTTAGTCTGGAAAAAGTATACAAACCCAACAGGAGAAGGAAAAGTTTCTGAACTGATCTATTTAAACTACATTGATTTCTCACAGGCACTGCTCCTGATTAGAACTGGGAAGCCAAGTTTACTACTGTGATGTTGTTTCCTCTTGAGATTTTGAAGCTGTGTGAAGGGGAGAAAGACAGAGGCTGGGTTTTAATAGGAATTACATCTAAACTCTGCTCATCACTGAAGATAGAATGTAATCACTTAGTACAACCAAGGACACTGGTGAAAAAATTTTAGATGTCAAAATGTTGTTGAAGTGACAGCTATATCACCATGAGAACAAAACTGCAGGAACAAAACTCAGCCATAGTAAGATCCTGACACGCCAGCAACCTTGAAAAAAACTGTGACAAATGTGCTCAACCCCATAAACCAAACTAGCAGTAGTTTGATACATGCTCCAAAAGTGAGATAGATTTTGAATTTTCAGTCACTCAGTCTCTCCTGTACATTTATAAAGGGTAAAATCAAGGCAGAATATGTGTCACAGATTCACAAACCTAAGCATAAAACTGCCTGCTGTAACTACATTCCATTTCTCATCCTAGTTAAGTTGAACAGAAGTCCCCTTATCCCAAATCACTGAAAAACAAAAACATTCCCTGTGTCCTGAATAAACTAGGTTCAGGAGGCTGCCAAACAGGGAGGCCAGCCAGTTTGCACAAATTTTTTTAGTTAACTGACAAATACATTGAAATTTGGGACTAAATATCAAGGACATGTTAAGCAAAGGTCCTGCTGCACACAAGCATCTCCACAACAAAATGCAAGTAGATGGATAGACAAATACATATTTGTATCCAGATAACCATATTCAGGACATCTTGATAAAATGTGTTTCATTTTTACAAACACCTTGAGTAGACTTTCAGATTAATCAAAGTAATTCAAAATCCCAGAAAGATATTGAACAAAATTAAAACACTTGCAAGTAGCAATTAAGCAGACAATGAAAGTTATAAGCAAACATAAAAGACCCACATACATAATATATCCTACAAACAATTTATTCCATGGCATCATGGCTCTTACAGAGAAAGAAAAAGCAGTGGCTCTGCTAGGTCTTGACTTTAGTAACTATTCTGACACTTGTGCACAAATTTATCATAAACAAAACAATCAGCCAAGGGACAGGTGAAACTCTACAATTTGGTACATGACTATTTGAAAAATCACACAAGCATTGCTTCACTGCCAAAAAGGAAAATTGAATTAAGTGCAGGAACCTGTTTTCATTCAGTGAGTTTTCAGTATTTTCATTAAAAATTTGGTATGTGATGAAGGAGAGAACACCAGGCCTGAAGGGAGTATCAAGGTGAGAAAGTACAATAGACCCTTTAGAGGAAGGGATTTAGTGTCAATGTAATCCTGAGACAGAGGGAAAAGTGTCTAAGCAAATGAGGATTCACTTCAGCGAGTGTGGAGCTGCAGACTATGAAACGTGATGACTGCATGTACATATATGCATATATACATAAATATATAAAAATACATATACACATCTATATACCTGTGCAGCTGACAAATGACATAGGAGAGGAAACAACTGGAGAGGCAGTGGGTCTTCAGAGCAGGATTTGGGAATCACAATGGATCATAAATTGCATGCAAGTCAAGAATATTTTGCTTTTGAGAGAAAGCAAATATCAAAGCGGGATGTACAAACGGGAGCACCTCTCCTAAGACAGCTGAAGTAAACCTTCTGCTTTGCTCAGAAGCAGTAAGGCTCCCACAGCTGGAGCACTGCAGCCGGATTTGGGCACAGTATCTAATACCAGAACAACGCGGGCCGACTTGAAGGATTTCAGATGAAAAGAATTATCACCAGAGGTCTCGAAACCTATCCTTGGAGGGAAGTCTGGGAAAAGCAAAATTGTTTAGTCTAAAAATAAAGATGTCTGAAGGGAGATGCGATAATGATCTTCAAACACAGAAAAGGGCTGCTAGAAAGAGAAAGGAAATAAGCCCTTTTCCATGTGGGCCGAGGTTTGTATGTATAGAAATAGGCTGAAAAGGCAGCAAGGGAGATTTAGGTTATACTTCAGGAAGCGCTTTCTTCTAGTGGTAAGAATAGCTAAGTCCTGGAAGAGTTGGCCTAGAGAGATCTTGTGATCACCATTATTTAAACCTTTTAAGAACAGCTATATTACTTACTTGTAAGAAACATGTTATATGTTACTTGTCAGAAACATACTGGTTGTTTCTGCACTGTCTTGGGGCAGGTGAATGGACTGGCTGACCTCTACAATATTTTTTGCTTTCAACTTCCACTGCAACTATGAAAAATAAGTGATTGGAACATTAACATGTTTGTTTCTAGCAGAGCATCTCTCTCTTTGAAAATGAATGAGCAGTCACTAGACCAGTGCTTGGTGTAATCACAGCATCTCCTCTGAGTTTTGGTACACAGATAAAGGCAATAGAGGGGAGCGCATCAGAACTCACAGGCAGACCTGAGTATGGTTAGCAACAATGTTTGGCTTCTGTCCTGGAACAAAAAGGACACAAGCTCAATCTCTCTTCCTCCCCAGGAAGGGAGTTCAGTGTTTGCTCTCCACCATCCAGACCAGAAACAGAGCCACAGCAACCTCAGGAGTGGGAGCTGGCCTCTATGCCACACAGCCCAAGAAACATTTACATCCTCCAATTTTACTGCAGAAGATTTGAAAACAAAACTTTCTCTGTCATTAAAGGTGCAGGAGGAAGACTTGGTCCATTATCCACTAGATATTTACCTGGATGACTTTAAAAGCTCTGCATGGATCTTGGACTGGCATTTTTTTTTCTCTTGTGGGAGTGCAGTAAAACCCCAGCTGCTGTTAATGTACCTTGGTGAATAATCACACTCAGCTAATTTGCAGCTATGAATGATTAAGCACTTCATAAAGTATGTGAACATAAAGAGCCATTTTCTAACACTTAAAATATATTTGACTTGAGAACCCAGTGAAGAGAACCCACCCCACGCCTGTATAAGGACAAGCTGCAGAATTAGACAATTATTCTTTTGCATCCACAATCTTGTGTGACATACAAATTCTACAGAAAAGTGATGACATCCCTGCATAAGCTGACACTCCTGCAACACTGTTCAAGAGCAGACTGCACTGCATGCTTTTACCCTGGGGTTGCTATGAGCATGTTACACTTTGAATCTTTCAGAAGAACATCTCTAGAAAATCTGAGTTTTATAAAAGAGGAAACTGTCAAAATTTGGCAGGTCACAATTTTGTAAGCCTTACTCATTACTAGTATTTTCTCCTGAAAACTGCTCTCTGGAAGTCAGTTTGACATCAAAAAAATAAAAAAGTTCACTGATCTGACACAAAAATTGCCAAGTCATGCCATCATTCCCCATGAAGACAACTGCTGTTGCTTTAGCACAGACTTGAGTTTGGGTTTTCAGCCTTGAGTTAGCCAAAAGCACACTCTTACAAAGTTTTATTACGGAAAAGATTTTAAAATTTTCCTGAAGCTAGAAAATTCAAATGCCCTTACTGTCTGGAGAGAGCTCAACTCTCTACTCCTTCATTTGTTCTTTACCTACATTAATACATGGTGCTAAACAGGAGCGAGGATTGTGGGCTTGACCACTAAAAATGTGCTTCCACCAAGAGCGGTTATGTTATTCTCCACTACAAAAAGGTAAGAAAGATGCTGTATTGTTTTGTGATAACAGGAATTTTGGCGGTCACATCCTCTGGAAAAGCCCTTGTAGTTATGCACAGTAGGTGGTCATCTTTTCATGAGTGATTTTTGCTACCTTCCATCCCCAAGAAACTCCTTTGCATGACACATGCAATACAGCTCTAAAAAGCATGGGCTGTCAGGAAATAGCTGTTCTGATTGTGCACCAGCAAATGGAGGTCTGTACGTATGGTAATAACAATTTACTTTTTATAGAATAATAATAGGCTTGGGTAATTCCTGTGCCAACAGATCAGCGGCTACTGTTTCCACTCAGAGGTTATGAAAGATTCTGCCCTCAGCCTTTTCCAATGGCCTCTTGTTCCAGAACAGCTGAGTGTTATTTTTAAGCCATAAAATTGTAGGAGAATGGCTGGGCAGCTATTATTAACAATCATACAGAATTCCACATAATGTGTGTCTCAGTCCACTTTATATTCTACCACTTAGCACAGAAAGCTCAGACTGAAATAATTTACAGTCAAGTGACATTTTGCATGTATAAAAGATCCATCTATTTGAACAAGGTGAGTTCAAATCTGTGGTTTCTGTTCAAAGAGAACTTAAATATGTCAATGAGAACAATGTCTGTGAAAACAGGGCCTGCCTGGCTGCTTTCAGAGCACAAGATCAAGTTTATTCTTTCTAAAAGTCCTTAGTGTGCAGGAATAGCTCTTTTATCTTCAGGTTCTCTGTTCCCCTGATGATCCACCTGCAGTTACTACTCCAGCTGTCCTTTTCCTGAATATAATGACTTTTTTCTGCCTTTTTCTAGTTGATTCTCACCTGCTTTCTGTTCACTTCTACCTTTTTCTGACAATGATATACTCCTCCCCTTATCCATCCTTCTTTTATGACACAGGAGTTGAGAACAAGTAAGGAGAGGAAATTGCCACGGTGGCTAAAGGGATAAACCGGCAAAGGGAAGAATCTAGGTCCTTTTGGGAGAAGATACAGCAACTCCTATACAGATTTCCTGTAGATTTTTTTTCTTCCTTTTCAGATTAGTGAGAAGGAAGCCAGAATTGAATCTTTTCCTTCCTCCTTTAAGGTTCAACAGGAAATTAGCTGAACAGCTGATCTACCCACTCTGCAACCCTTCCCCAGCAGGCTGTGTGAATGTCTCTAATTGTTACAGTTTGCTAATTGCCACACAGAAGTTATCACATTAATGCAACTTTGATGCCAAGAATAGTTTAAACGAAGTTAAATGAGTAAAGCATGCCTAGTAGTTCCCATTGTTCAGCCCCATAGACAGGCAGTGAGTTGGATAATTGGGCATTCTGACACTTCCAACTCATTTGTTTCATTACACTGTGTTGCTTGCACTCAAATAAACATCTGCAAAAATTGCGAACAAACAGATCTAGGAATTCTTCGCGAGGAAAAAGCTGCTGTATTCAGATTGATTACGTGCTAAGAACTTGTAGGATTGGAGGGTTATTTTAAGGATGAGGGCTTTTTCCTCCCAAATGCATGTCATACTAGAGCAACACAAGCCATTGAAGTCAAAGCCATGAATATCACACAATGGACATCATATTAAAAGCAGATTCTTCTAAGATCCTGCATTTATCCTAACATCACAACCCATTACTATTATGCAGATGCCTTTCCTGATAACAGGGACACACAGCACTTTGCAGAGTCAGATTCCCACAGCCAGATTACTACAGTTCCTGGACTTCCACCACTCCCATGGGTGCCAAGAGATATCCTGCACTTCAAGACAGGCATTCAGCCCCTGCCAAATAAAATACTCTTCAATGGATATAACTTACAGTGAGCTTTTCCTAGCTTTTTTGTGGTATTGGTGCCCTGACTTCCACAATTTTTTTCCCCAGCAGAGAACCACTCTGACAGCAAGAGTTACAGAATTATCAGGTTGGGAACCACTCATTTTTGTGGCCAAACATGACGTTGGAACCCAGCGTGGACTCTCTCAGGGTCTTCATGGAGGTGCCAAAACACATCAAGTCCACTTGTACAACTAGTTCAGCAAGCTGCCTCCAGCAGTACCTCTGTGCTTCAGGGGGAGACAAACCTTTTGTACTGTGTATAATGAGAGGAGAATTCCCTCTCTCTAGCTATTCATTCAGCAATTTGTGGATACCCTGATGGATGAGAATTGATTAGCAAGACTCGAAAGGTCAGAGGTATGCACAGACCTCATCTGCGGTACAAAGGACAGTTTATCCTCCGTATCACAGGAAGCATATAGTGAAATTTTCATTGTTGCTGATATAATATGGGATATATTGCAACAGCAGGTTGAATTCTAATGAAGCCTTTATCATTAAAAATCCCAACACAGCTATGTTATTCTTCTGAGCCTACATTTTCAGCCTTCCCCAGTTAGAAGGTTGGTTTTTTGAAGGCTGCTGAATCTTGATTTATTTGGTAAAATAAATTCACAAAGTTTCACCTTCCTGAGATGTGTCAATTATCTGGTTGACCAGCCCCCCCTCAAAGTCCTAGCACTAAAGCAAGGTAATTTTATTTCTATGTTATCTTACTGAACTTTTCTCCTTTTAAGAAATGCTATTTTCTAGAAATAAAACGATGAAGATTGTCTACATAAATGCTCTCACTCTCAAAAATTCCATTAAGAAGATGATCAAGCAGGCACTGTATTAAATACTGAAAAAAACCTGCAGTGCAGCAGATGACAACACAAAAGCCCAAGATGTTTCCAGTTTGGAAAGAAATAGTTCAGATGTTAACATTTGTACAGAAAGGATTTTCTGTGCTTGAACCAGTTCTTTTCTAACCTTATGAACCTGTGAATCTGTAGTGGCTTGTGTATTTTCTTTGCTTTGTTGGTTTGGGGTTTTAACTCCAGTGCTGAAGTTTCACAGCATTTGACATAAACACCATATAAGTAGATTTAAGGTTCCAGCCCTGAAGGTTGTAAAGAATCATGTAAAATTGTGAACCTAAATGTCTGGAATCCATATGGTAAAAAAGATCAGAAAAGTTTGTGCTTTACAGTTTCTAGGAGTTTTGAATCAATCTCATCTCTTGAGGGCTAGAAGTGTTTTCCTGAATGTGAACATGAGCAAAATACTGAGCGAGAAATGAGGCAGCTAGCAGACTAACAAGTTTTGAACAATATAAGTGCTTTTATACAGCTTCAGATGCATGGTACAAGATTTTGGGATGACTGCAAAGAGCAAAGGAGGGAGCTGATGGACCAAGTACATACTCACCTAGGACTGAAAATAATTCTTGCTTCCTGTGTCTCTTATTTCATATATATGTAGAGAGAGGCATATGCACATGAACACATTCTAAATAGCACATTTTTTTAGTATTACTCTAACATTTCAGAATTCAGATATTAAGCACCAGGTGTTGGAAAGATTTCCACAAAGTTATGCCAGTGCAGTCAGAAGGATTATGCCAGCAATATTACATTTACAGAAGCAGGCCCTAAGGTCATAACAGTTACTCTCTTATAGCAAGTGATGAGCAGAATCCCTGGGAATACTGTAAAAGTGGCAGAATATTTTTACACTTTTATTTAATAATTTTGTTAGCTGTTTCATTCTTGCACCAACCCTCCCGTACTTCATAACTCTTACAAATATTTCATTAACATACTTAAAATGATTTAGTTTCTCATCCTGCGGCTCCTGCATGAATCATCATTCCCACAAGAAGGGAAGGAACAGCTACACTAACCCAGGACAGTGCAGAATTCTTAGAAACCTCAATACATAATTCACACATGTTCCTATTTTTATTTTTTTTTCCTCTATAGCTGCATCCTTTATATTTCCCCCCGGCCAGGAAAAGTCTGTAACTGCAGACAATGAAGCCTCACAGCCTGGTAACAGCACCCATTATTTATTTATATGTAGAAAGAAGATGGATATCATATGACTTTTTACTGTTTAATTCAAGTCTGTATTACAGAATTTTCTGCTATCCCCTGTGCTTTAGGTTTAGTTAAATACACCAAATACTACCCTTGGTATGTCATTTGGGTAACTGAATTAGAAAATTGAGTTTCCTTAGGATCCAAGGTCATTAGAATAGAGGCCTTCCTTCATTTAAAGAGAAATCCATGGTTGATAACATAACCTTGAAGAAGTCTAGAACACAATATGCTATGATATAATTTTTTTAAAGGACAGGGAACCAGCCCCACTACGCTGTAACCAATTTTTCAACTCAGAACTCATTTTGTATTTTTTGAAGAGCCACTGTTCAAAGAGAGGAAACCAATTCAAGTTTTGTATATGTACATAACACAGACCAAGATTAAAAAAAGAAAAGCCTCATTCTACTCAATTCTTGTTTTAAAGCATTTCAGAAATATTTGGTAAATTTGCATTCTCCTCTGCTGCCCCCACAAGATTTTCATATATTCTTGAACCTTAGCGTTCTCATTGGTGGGAATTTTTTCCCCATATGAATCTCACAGAGTGGTTGTAAATACAGAAAGTATTAGTGCTAGTTTCAATATTTTAAACTCAACACAAGTAAAAAGTACTTGAAATAATTTTGGTCCTGGTATCTGAATGAACTTAATTTACAACTAAATTGAAAAAGAGCTGTTAAAGTGACTTGAAGCTTGGGCTATCCTTTTTACCATGTTTCTACAAACCTCCTTTCCAAAGATCCAGATAACCTTCCTAAACTGAAAACATCTTAAAGCATTTTGCATCTGACACTCAAATACAGCTCCACAGTTAGATTTCTGAACTTCAGCCAATAGTCAGTTCTGAAGTCAGCCAATAGCGTGTAAGCATCCTGAAAAGAAAATAAACAAACTGAGGACAAAAAATAAAGACCTGAAGAGAAGAAACATATGTGGGAAGGGTAGAAGAGCAGAGGGAAGTAGTGGGTGGAGTGGGAAAAATGCATAATAAATCACAGCCCTGCTCTACCAGCAAAGATCAGTAAATTTCAGCTGAAGAAACAGTCAAGCTAAAAGCTGCATATGATTGCAGTAATATTCTGAGCACCAAAAAGATAAATAAAATTACAAAAATTGGCCAAAATCAGATATTATTTCTTCTTAAAACATATGATACAGTTCCCATCAATGACAATAAAAGCTTTGCCAGTAAACCCAAATACAGGCTCAGACACTGCTTTTATTGTCTCAGTTCTTAGTACAGGGGCATGAAGTGTCTGTAGTGATAACCAAGCTTGGATCCTGGCATAGCCACCCAGTGAGAGACTGAGCCTTTGGCCTGGGTTGTGGACTGCATTTCAAACCCAGCACATGGGTTGGAAGGCAAAAACATGGAGAGGAAGAGATACTGGCTGTCACCAAGCAAAATTATATTGTCACAAGAATCTCACAACACACACAGGCATGTACATACCATTATAGACATGCACATATATATCCACATTATTCAACTAGAAGTAGATTAGCGTCAGCTAAATAAAAGTGAACACACAGATTTCAAAGAAAAATCACACAAGGTAAAAAAGTGCTTGCCTGCCTGTGGCATCAGTTGAAGAATAAATATGATAATAAAAATCATCACGAAATGGCATATGGTACATTTTTGTACACATATTATTCACTCATTTTTTATTGTATTTGACTTGACACTGACAATATATCTTACTCATTAGGGGAGCTTATATTTCAGTCTCAGCTGTATGTTAAAAATCTCCCACTGTTATGTGGTAAGAATACATAAAAAAACAAATAGGCAAAAGCACGCTAGCATAGAATGACTTAATATTTCTCAAAATGTTCAGAAATCATTCTTCCCATTAAAAATCCAAAGTCAAAGGGAGAAAATACAATTGTTACCCTTGATTTTTCCCTGGTGTTTCATTTATTACATCAAGAGTTCCTTGATTGGATTCAAATGCAAAGTTGCTCCCATGGCTTCAAAGTCAGAGTAAATTGAAAAATGCGCTTCAACAACATTGATACTCAAATAATATCCCAGAATACTGTCTTAATGGCTTTACTCTTATTAAACAAAAACATAACAAAACTTTGGGGGTCCTTTTAAATGAAATAACAGAATGATAATAAAAAGCAACAAAATGAACCGTGTACTAAAGAAAATCTTGTCCCCTCTTTAAACCCCCTCTGGAAATACTCGTGATTTTAACTTTTCCTGTAACTCTGAAGAAGTCTCTCTGATCCACAGGCACAGACATCCTCACACAGACTCCAAACAGGCATGCCAGATACTAAGGGGAAGGCTCTCATTGTGTGCAGTGCTTTGAGCAAACAGTTGGGTGTAAAACCAGACCAGAGCTGGGAAATCCCAGGAAGAACCATTTCTCAGAGGGAGCATTTCGACACCAGATTCTCTCTCACAATTCTCTCCAGATTTCTCTCCAGCTATATCCATCTGTCTGCAGAAAAACAGACTGGAAAAGAGGTCCACAAAATGCTGTCTGAAAAAAAGCTCTCAAAAAAGTTCTCAAAAAAGATTTAAATAATCCAAAAATACTACCAGGCTGTTACAGTATCTAATACTGCCTACTCTTTATTTTAAGCTTGGCTCCAGAGTTTTAGATGGCTGCCATTTCATGTCATTTCAATAGACCAGAAGAGGTTAAATAATTTAGGGGAAATGAATAAATAGCCCAAGAGATTCTGCACTCTGTAAAAAATATCAGATGATACCATCGCTCTGATTCCATTCTTTTGGGACTCCATATAAGTTGAAACCACATTAATTTCAATCCTTCCTTCCTCTTGGGAGAAAAAGAGTGCAAGGATGGAGCAATGACACCTCCACTGCTGGCAAAGGCAGTATTGCTTTCCCATGAGGTCACCTCTTGCCCTGTTTCCAGGTGAGCTTCCATCTGGAATGGTTTTCTTCAGAGACAAGCCAAGGTTTGACATTTTCTCTCTGACTGGTGCAGCTCAGGCAAAAGCAGTGTATTTGTGAAAAGTAAATGGGGGAAATGCTGTATTATCCTCAACCAGTTCCCCGCTTTGGACAATTAATCAAAAAGCCCAGGAGGAGATTTGCCTGGAATAGTGACATCAACCCAGTCAGCTGCAATGAGTACGTCCTCCCCTTAATGACAGGGGACAAAACGGCCACAGACATACCAAACTGGGATTGTGTCACTGAAGTGAATCAGCTGGGCAAACCCCTTTCAGGCCACATGAACACATCAGGACAGTGAAAAGGCTCATGGCATATCGGTGTTGTTAACTCAGGAGCTGTCAGGGTGTCAGTCACACCGTGCCACATAGGGACAGATGCACAGGGTGGTGTAACAGGGGTTCCTGAATTATACCAGGAGTCCAGACAGGAGATTTTCTACAAAAAGCATGTGCTGCTCAGGAAAGAATCAGCCAGAATGGCCTGTTTTACCAATATTCCTTGCTCAATAGGAAATTAATACTCTCTGAATCTTTACCTTTGTATAAAAAAATATTCCTAAGTGTTTTCTAAGGGTAAAGACATGGAGTGGGTAGAGTTAATCTACGCTTAAACCCTGAACTTAAACTGTGATATTTCCACATCATATAACCCTTGGAATGATGGCATTTTACAGAAGGTTTATCATAGCCTCACCTAAATTGCAGTGTGATTAAATGAATTTTTCAGTTTTCATTCTCGGCCCTCCAGGATAACAGGCCCAGACTATCACAATTGAGGTATTTCAACTTGGCAATACTGTGAGACAGCATTGCTCTTTAGTTTCCATCCAGAGAAATAATACTTTTGAAAGCAATAGAGAATATTCTCCAGAGGGAGAATGCCAGGGTTAACAGACATCAGGTTTAGGAGCGCATCCATTGTCACCCAGGTGGCCCAGCATAAAAAGATGCTGCAATCTCTGGCCACTGAGATGCATGAGGAGACTGCATCTCCAAGCCAGATGTGACTTTCATTACACTTATGAATTATGCCTGACATTTATATTTGAATGTAATATTTTTCGTTTTAATAAAGAATCACTGGATCATCAGAATAATGGATAGCACTGGTGCAAATATAATGAAAATGCCAAGCTTTAAATAGCTTGTTTAATTATTAAAAATGTTACCGGAAAAAACTAACTTTGCATTGCTGTCAAGATCAAATGAACATGAATTTCAATCAAAAGAGAGGCTATTGTACAATATATTAAAACATGAGGTTCTGCCTACAGTAATTATTGTGCACAGCGCACAAAGGGGAAAAAAGGCAACACTATCAATCATAGTCTGTCCACATTCAGTCAATATGAGCCCCTCCCCTGCTTTGTTGCACAGTTTTTCCTTTGTTAGCCATATTATACAATACATGGGGCTTTCAAGAGCTTGGCATTGGATGTGCATTAAGGAAGGCTCTCGAGATCCTTCTTGAAAGGAATTCAATATCTTTTCTTCTTTGAGAAAATTGCAATAAACTATACAGCATCTTCTTTTTATTTATTTATTGTTTTTTATTGTTAAATCATCAGTCATCGGCTACTTACCACATTATCCTTTCTATGTGATCATGCTACACAGAACACAATCTTTTCATACACATTACAGTGACAGTACAAGCACCACTCATTCAGGCTGCATAAGGACTCTGCATCCAAGAGAAACATCAGGACCAAGATTTTCATTTTGCACCATGGTGCAAGGTTTGCTGAATAAATAGATGCTTTTAATTTTCATGCTAAGCAACTGCTGGGGATAATACAGAACACACTGTCTTGCAAGAATCCCACCACAGCATCTGTGCATGCTAAAAAACTTCAACTGCATGAGCACATCAAGGCTGATGGTTCCAGGATTTTTCTTGTTTTTTTTTTTTTTAGAGAAGTGGGAAGTAACACTACACATGTAGTTGCATGTCCTTCTTGTCCCTCTTTCATGCTTCTGCTTCCCAAAATTTTGCTAGTAGGCAACTTCTATATCAATCAGAATGTGTAATATGTATCCTTGGCAAGATTCCACTGACACTTTAAAAATATTTCCACCACTGCTTTTGAAATTTAAGTTCCTTTTGTCCCTCACCCACATTCTTTTTCCTTTAATCTGCATTTTTTTTAAAAATTGTCCTTGACTTCTGATTTGTTTCTGTTTTTGCTTGAAGTTTTATTGCAGTATGGCAAAGCCTCTTGTGCTGTATTGCTCATTTGGATATCAATAAAGTACATTTTAAAAGGCAAGAGTCAACCTTCACGAAGTTATAGCTTATGGTGACTCAAGAATAAATTCTGAGCTATATATAATGCATACACTAAAAACATTAAAATGCAGATATGTATCATTTCCTCCAACTGGCTGTAACACATCCTGTTTCCGTACACCTCACCACATCTGTGGATCTAGTAGTAAAAGATCCCCTTCCAGCATGAGCTTTCTCTTAGGAAAAGCACCAGTGGAACCAGTTTATGCTGAGGCTGATGGGAATTTTGTCCTCAGGCTTCCTACCAAAGTTAGAGCAGACATGAAAGCTATAAAATGTCTCTGTTAAAAGGGTAAGGCTTCCTGCCCATTTTACTGAACACAGAGGTGTTTATTTACCCATGTCTCTGAAAACCTTTACATTCTTTAAACTGAAGATTCACAGGGGTGCTTGAAATTAAACAACAGAAACAAAATGTCCTCCTGCACTTGAGGGTATGATCACAAATTCTGTAACCAGGGTTTTATCTCGAGAGAGCTATAAAGTTGTAATAAAAACCATTTTATTGCTACGCTGTCCCATGATGGGGCTGCTGTTCTCTCATGAATATTGGAGATGTCCTGCACTTAGCCATAAATGCCCCCAGCATTACAAACCACTAAGCACTTGGCTCATTCCAGCAAAACACTTTAAAGCCACACAACCCAAAGTGTGCATCCAACCCTATGCAGACTATTTCTAAGCTCATTTTCAGAGTATCCTATACACAACATTACAGGCAAAGGGAACCAACAGAGTGTAAGGACATGGTCTTTATATCTGTCCAGTGGATAAAGCCTGTAAGCTGAAACCATAGCTGCTGATTGGCTGTATTTTTTCCCTAACTTAAGTGACTGAGTTCTTCTCCTCTGACTTCTAATGATTTTCCTGGGAAAAGAGGGAATTTTCCCATACTGTCACCATGATACCTTATCTAGGTAGCCATGAAAGTTACAGCCAAAATACATAAGATGGATTAAAGAGCACATGAAATGGATTTCATGAGAAACTTGGTGTTGAAAGACCTGCATAAAAGCTGTAGTTTCTTTCCTGTTATTCATACCCCATGGCCATCAACCAAAGCTGGAGAGAGCAGCACCTGGCAGAATTCTCACGGAAGCAAGAGGCAGATTTTATATCACAGCATCACATTTGTGCAGTAAAACCATTTCCACCCTACAAATGGCTTATCTGTGGCTAGTGAGTGACTTAACAAGATCAGCCTTGTCAACTTCTAACTACACTGGCTAGCACTTTTTAAATACCAGCATTGTCCCTATATCTGCTCAGTCCTGAGCATAGTTTTCCATCGTTAATTTGTCATGTTAGGATTAACAGCAGAGGAGACAGAGAAAAGTAACTGCAGTGATGTTTCAGTTTTGAGTAAGTCAAGGGGAAAAAGCATATTCAAGACAAGCTGGGAAAGTGCCAGGCAATAAAATAAAAATTACTGAATAAATCCACCCCATCCCTCCATCCCACAGCTTTTGTGGACACAACTTCAAAGGATCAAACAAGTGTAAGTCAAACACAAACTCAGCCAAGGCACCTACTGAAACACTGGGCTCTCTCTGCTCTAGTTACAACCTCTAGTAAATCTGTTCTGTGAATTTTTTTAAACATTGGTTCCAAGTTTCACAGATCTTAACGCAAATATTTTAGCTGATAATAGCATGGAGAAATTGTTTGAGGAAAGTCACATCTTGTAGCTACTTTAAGACTGTCTGTGTTGTCCCAAGGGAATTAGTTGAGAGGACAGGGACAAAACACTGAATCTATTAAGCATGTTGGGCTAAAACCAGTAATTGGCTTCGCTTGATATTCTGCAGACCTAGTTGCATTATGCTGTATTAACTTTTCATGGCCTCATGCAGTGTACATTTTTTGACATTGCTTTCCCTTTGTCCCCATGAGAGCAGTCTGTCTATTCGTTCATCTCTGTTTACATTCTTTCAATAAATTACAGGGATAACTCACTATTTTGCCTATTCTTCACTACTGGCATTTTTAGGTTTGCATTTACATAAGACATTCTAAGTTTATGAATTGAATTGGAGGCCATAAAGTTAAAACTAACAAGGCTATAAAAATGAATTTGCTTTAATACTGCAAACATGCTCACAGCAAAACATTAGTTGCAGCACGCTTTTCCTCATTTTCTCCTGCTTCCCCTTCACTTGCCTTAAGCCATGGAGGAGAAGGCACCTCACCCAAGCCCTTCATTAGCAGAATCTATCATAGCATAGCATATACAGGAGCATCTCCGTTTATAAATTTAGTTCTGGGGCAATCCAACAAGCCTATCCACAGCGGCATCAGTGCAGCATCACAGCCTGGAAGTAAAGAAGCTCTCATTACGTGGAATGCAACTGGAAATGCAATGAGCTAATGCTCAGAAATTTCCCAGCAACATCTCTACAGCTGGTCAGAAGAGAAAGAGACTCATATAAATATGTTCTGGGGAACAAAAAATAAAGGTTCTGCAATCAGAGAAAGAAAGAGAAATATTTCCACAAAAAGAGCTACTAACACCCATACCAAAACAAAAGAAATGAGAAATAGATGGGGCTTGCCAGTCTGCTCCATAATTTAATCTTTACAGCATGTCTCTGGAAGGTTGGGTGCCAGTCAGTAGCTGTATTTTCACATAAATGATGCAGACATCAGTTCAGCCTTTCAGACACAAACAGACTTCTGCTCAAGAGCAAGTACTGTGCCAAACCACCCCAAAAAACCAGAACGGTGAGGTGCTGCTGAGCTCCATTTGACTCACATTACCTACTGACACAGCCTGCACCACCACTGCCTGACATGGCCCCAGGAAGGAGCAAGAGGCAAGGCAGTGGCTTTACCTGCTCTTAAACCAGGGAACTTGTAGGCAAAGATGTCATTCTTTGCTAGCTGAGAAAGTTCAGGTGTTTGCAAGCCCAGGGTTTTCAGGATTCTGGGGCAGTCATGTATATTTGAAATGGCAATGTATGTAATTAAGGCTCTACAATAGGAAGTATTTTGAAATAATGAGTTAAAACACTACTTCAAAACATTTTAGCTAGACAGCAAAACCTTGATAAAATTCTGATGTCGTCTAAGAAACCAAATTCAAGATGACAAGAAATTCAGTGGGATTTAATTATACATACAGGGAGAAATTTTGTGAAAACAATCTGACCACAGAAATGAGAGCGAGATGGCAGATCTGATCCTCAGACAGACTGCCTAACAATTTCGGGTCATTGATATGAAACCAATTCCTACCTTAAACAACCGAAGCTAATTTGAGTGTTTAATATATGAGTTATTAATTACAATTAGAAACACTTGTCATATTCCAGACAGAAGATTAAGAGTTCCTTGATTTACATGGTACATTATCCTGATATTATCCAAACCTGCAGCTTAAAACAAACAGCAAGGAAAGACCACTCCCAAGCACAGAACAACAACAAACCTGTTCATTTGAGTTGAAAGGATTTCTTAGCCAAAATAAAGATAATGGATTAGCTTTCTCCTGTGATTTGCATTTAATTTTTGGGTTGCTAATGAGCAAAATCTCCAGGTTATACAAGACTTTCATAATACAATTTGGGAGAGAAGTCCAACTACTTAAGGCAGGGAGTAAGAGCTATTAGAGCTGTTGATAAGCATTTTTCAAAATAAAATTTTCATGGTAAACAGGACTTCAGCAAACAAGGTTCCATTAGTGAAAAATAAAACCAAAACATTCCAATAAAGCTCAAAAACTTTGACCTTCTTAGAATACAATTTGTAGCTTTTGTGCTTCTTATATGAAGTAAAAAAATAGGCAATAGAAGTGAAATGTTTTTTTCCTAAACAGAAAGAAAAAGATGTAGATCTCTCATACAAGATTTTGAATTTTTGTTGTTAGTCTGCTTAAAAAAGAATTTTTCATTTGTCCCAAAACTTTGTATCAACTGGAAGAACCCATCTCCTATAAGATTCCATGTTTTTATAACCTCTCCTGATGCTAGAAGGTATAGGTGTGTACATGCATGATCCTGGGAGTCATTATCAAAAATCATAGCTGAGCACTTGGCATTCATTTTTGAAAAGAAACAATTTTTCCAAGCTAAACTGAAGAATGTATCTGCCTGCTCCTGGCTACACACATGCATTTTGCTAATTTGGGAACATTGGCTCTGAAGCATTTTGAGAAAAACAATAAAATACTATTGCCTCTTGCAACCTTTGTGATATGTGTCCTTGAAAGTGGATTTGAAACTGGCATTTCAGGCAAATAAGTCTCATCATTATTGGATGCATGGGAAAGACAGGGAATGGAATAAGGTATTATAGTTATGCCATATCATCCCTAAAGTTAGGCATGACTTGATGTGTCCTAGTCCTGAGGGGTCCATGCAGGAGAGCAGCTTTCCCTTGTAGGTTCCAGGCTGCTCCAGGAGACAGGGGCAGAGATGTGCAAACCTACAGTGTAGCTCAGACAGGGTCTGAAGGCCTCAGGCTGAGCTGAGCTATTTGCCCTGAGCCACTCTGTGGAATCATAGCTAAACTGGATGAACACAGAAGATCTACAAAGTCTGCACTTCACACAGCTTTTTTTTTTTTTTCTTTTCAAATTTCTTCAGGTGGTCAAATTACCTAAAGAAAATTCATAACTCTCACCCCCATCAGAAGGCACATTCCTTTTTCCCCACAAACTGAGAGAATCTTTTTGTAGAATGGGACATGATTACCCATTCAATGTCTTCTGTTATTGCAGGGCGGTGAAGAAATGTCATCAGAGATTTCCTCTGAATGTACTTCTAGGAAAAGGGGAAGAAGAACAGAATAGAATGATTCCTCTGGAAGGGAAATACAATGATCATCTAGCCTGACTCACAGTTTTGGGGCCTACCACAACTCAAAGCATGGTATTAATGGCATTGTCTAAATGCCTCTTAAAATGATGACTGGCATGGGCCATCAACCACATCTCCAAGTAGCCTGTTCCAGGATTTGACCACCCACCCTCTTGGTGAAGAAGTGTTTCCTCATGTTAAGTCTAAACTTCCCCTGACAGATGCAGCTTCGAGCCATTCCTGCAGAAGAGATGAGCCAACATTCCCTCCTCCATTTCTTCTCAAGAAGCCGTAGAGAGCAGTGAGGTGGCTTCTTAACCCTTTTCCTTCCAAACTAGACAAAGCCAGTGTCCTAAACTACTCCTCAGAGGATATTCCTTCCAGCTCCTTCACCAGCATTGCTGCCCTTCCCTAGAGTAGTTCTAATAGCTTAACACCCTTCATAAATTGTGGGGCACAATTTATGGGATTATATTCCTTTACTGTGTTCCCTCACAGTACAAGATCTCAATTAATACAGTTACAGCTAATTGTTTCAGGATGTGCAATGTCAGCATTGCACAGCCCATTGCAGAGAAAAAAAGCATGGTTTAAAATACAGTAGCTATCAGCTTGTTTTCAGGCATAAGTCAACACATGGGCTTTAGCTCATAAATCCCATGCAATTTGAAATGCTTGCTACTTAAAGGCTGTCTTTTTCCTAAAAGCTCTCTGGACAGGGGCACTCATGGTAAGCAAATTCATCTCTAGACTTATTCTGGCTGCTGATCTATCACATCTCTGTTTGGACACAGTAAACTTACATCAAAATGTTAAGGTTCTTTAACAGAATGGACAGTCTGGCAGCTTTCTGCACTCACTACAAGAGTTTTGCAAACTAATTATTGTGTGTGTGCCAAAAGATTGTCTTTCATGTTTCTTTTATTAATTAAAAAGTTCTATCCAAATAACATCACACTGATATTCTCAGGTGGGCATATAGAAAACAATCTTCAGTCCTGCTTTGTAGCTATCTTACAGGTGTGTAGAAAGTCTTAGAGGAAGTTGTCTTTTATTTGTCGGGGGGACACATGGCCAGTCAAATCCTTGCCCACATCAACAGTATCAGCAACAAGGTTTTTAACTAGATGCTGGCAGAATTCCTTTAAGAACTCAGCAAACCTTTATTCACACTGCTGGAGAGTAAAGCATAGACAGGAGTGACACTAACTGCATCACACTGATCCACCAGCATTTCATCTCTTGTGGTTCTTTCAGTACCTGGACTGATTTGGCACTTTCTCCATAGAAACTTCCAAAATGAAATCTCAGTTAATGCCAGCTGTGGTTATTTTCTTTCCTAGGAGGCAGGTATCCATTTTGAAATGGCTTAGGCTGACAGCAGCAGCTTCTTGCTCAAATCCCATCACCACAGTGCATCCATTGCTCAGCTGGCAGGTGGAAGGCTGCATGTGCTGGCCATGGCTGCATGGGGCTGTGGTCCAGCAGGCTACTGATGGGTGAAAGCCTCACTAGGGTAACTCCCAGGCTCTACCCTTCTTTCCTGGATGTCATCAAACATATGAAAAAGTGAACTGCATGGCCAGGTCTTTTAAAGGTAGATTGCAGAAAAGCATTGTTCAGGAAATGTAGATTTCCTTATCCATCCTGATTTCATGGCATCTCAACAAGTAGTGCATAGCTGTTGCTGCTCCTGATTAAACTGATAAAAGCAGTAGGCATAGAAGATCAAAACCTCAAACAAAAGATCTCTATCATGAACAAGGAAGGCCAAGACCTCAATATGTGTTGTTTTTTTTTTTTAAAAAAATAGTTACTGTAAGTATTTATTTGCCCGTGCATAAGAAGTTAGGACTGAGGTCACATCCACACACTCCCTACAAGATCACACACTGCATTCAAGATCTTGCACAAGATGCCTCTGTTTAAAGGTAGAAGCTGTGCAAATGTAACTCAAAAACATCTTTATAGCCTCATTTTCCCATTACAGAAAAATTCACTGATTTCTTCATTGTCATTACTTTTAGATCTCATGTATAGTATCCTATAGGACATTAGTCTCTGGAAATTTGTCAGGAATTTATACTTGGGAGTAAAAGCAATATAATCTTGTTTACAGCTTTAACTACAACACTTCTTACTTATCTCAGCAAGTTTCACTCGCAGAGATTGAGGTTTCAATAATTTTTTTTAAAAGTTTTCCTAACCCAGCCACATTACACCAGCAAGGGTAGCTAAACTAAACTCATCATGTTCTGAAGATCCAGAAAGACACAAAGAGCCACATCAAAACTCATCTCTGATGACTCCTGCTCTCCATAACAGGTTAGCCAGGCTGTAGATTAGCCACACCTCAGATTTAAGCACTTCCCTATGTGGAATTAGTTTGTACCTCCAGTTCTTGATGGCTGAACTGTGGCACCACATGAACACCAACACTCTCCCAGAAGTAAGTAAGTTTCCTCAGACAGTGAAAAGCGCAAGTTACTAAACCTACTCATCTACACTAAGAACAGTCAAACCAAAGTGGGATTTTTTGAACATCCAGCAAAGTGAACAGCCAAAAACCTGCTGGGGCCAGGAGGAGGAGGGTGGTACTGACTCTTTTAGCCATTTCTAGCTACAGCCCATTGCACATCTCTGCAATGCTCTCCCTCATCTTTCTGATCCTTCAACACCCTTAGGGATTCTTGTTAAAGGTCTAGATCATCTGTAAAGGAATTTAATACACAGATACTAAACAGGAAGACAGTGTCATTCACCCATCTGTTCTGTGATGAAAGTTTTGCATACACATATTTATGCAGTAGCTAGCACTCTCACCACTGAAGTGCTCTGAAGCTACAGTGGAATGCTCTTCCCTGCGTGGCACAGGCAGGCAGCTCTTGAGCTGTGCTTCAGTAATTCACACAGAAGACAATTGGTGTTGGAGTCTTGCTTTGTCGATCCTGTGTGGCAATATCAATTTCATAACATCATTTGCTTGGCCTCCAAAGCCTGCTGTCCATCAGAGGTGTAATCCATGTGCTCCAGGGTAACACTGAATCAAGCCAGTGCCTTGCAAGCAAACAGGTTTAGCAGACTTGCTTCACGACTGCTGCTCTGAGCAAACCCATAATGTACGTTCAACTTGGGATACTCTGCAATCAGCTGAGGTTGAAATAAATCTTTTTTGTCAAGCAGTTCAGACCCAAGACTAATGTCAGAAGGAAATGCAACTTTCACCAGAAATGCTTCTAGGTTCCGTCTTATAAGCTTCCCAATTTACAAAGGGTAAAACCAGCCCTGGAACAATTAACTTGTGTATCAAGCACCAAATTAGCATGCACTTGATATCTGCTCTGCTCAGCAGAAGAGAAAAGAGCTGTTGGCTGCAGGAGTGCAACTGAGCAGCATCCTACCCTCTTTGAGCAGTGTAGCCTACCAAGGGGCACCCGTGTGCCAGGATCTCTGCTCCCTTCCCTCCAGATGGCATGAGGACCAGCAGGACCCGTTACTTGTTTCCCACATTTTGTTGTGTTCTCTTTGGAGAACTTCCAGTTAACACTCTAAAGAAATCATTATAAAAAGATTTTACATTTGCACAAAACGCAATGCCTAGAATGAAATGCCAGTTCTTAAGTTTTGTTAAGTTACTATCTAGTCGTTGACTAAATATTAATGTAAAAAAATTATAGGAATTATATAAGCATGAAATCTCTCAGGTCTCTTTTCCTATTTTCACCACTCAGAATTAAAGAAGCAGACATAATTCTAATATCTTAAACAGAAAAATGGTGAGACTAGCTCAGAAAATAAATATTAATGAGACATCCTTCTTTCTTCTTAGAACAATATACTTCTATTTAAAAACAAATAAAAATTCAATGTCCTATTAGCAAAAACTGAGCTCTTTTACTGTACTTCTCATTGAATAATTCTATTTCTTGACTTTGGCTTTATTCTAGTACAGAAAACCCAACTGAAGGAGGAGAGCACTGGTCCCATTTCTTCCAGAGACTGCCAAAAAAGGCAGACTTTGCAATCCAATGTGCCAATATCCATAGCACACACTCATAGCTTGAATTCACTCATAGCATGATCTCTCATCAACAAGGCTGCCTAAATCCAACAGTATGATCATTCTTTTACAGGAGGCTGCAAGGCACAAGGTAGGTAAAAGAGCAATTTGAGCATTTTCTTTCATGCCCAATTGTACCGAGAGAACAGATTTGATCAGCTGCTTGCTGACAGATGTACTGCTGTTTACTCCATGTCCTTGCTTGTGGGTTTCTCCTCTGATCTCTAACAGGATCCACTGGGGCTTGCCAAGCTTCAGCTGCTCAAGTCTCTCCTCACAGGAGCCTGTAATGCTCATCACAGGAAGCCGTGTAAAATTCAGCTACCAGAGCATCACATACTCACTAAAATCCAAAAGGGACCATATCAGTCCTCAGATAACAGTGGGCAGATCTGTGTCAAGAAAAACAGCAGTCACACATTTAAAGGTGAAATACAACCCAGGAATAAACCCCCAGTGCTAGGAATAACTGAGAACAATTTACAGAGTCAAATAGCTGCTTTTATCATTTTGTGTTTTCATAGATTGCATATTGAGTTTCTCTCCTTCTATTCAGCAGCATTCAGAAAATTTATAACAATAGGACCATCATTACTTGTTATACTTCCTTAAAGGCAGTGAATGAACCAAATTTTTGATTTATGCAGTGAGCAAATCAAAAACAAAACAAAATAACTCTTTCTAAATTTTTAAGTTGGTGCTACAGACTGTCAATATTTTGCAGAAATGGTATTGCAGTGGCTAAGAAAGACAATTAACTCTTTCAATACTAAGATATTTTAGTGCTATTTCCACTAACAACTCAGGGTCTGGTTGTAGTAAGACATTGCCATTTCTGTACTGTACAGCACCTTCTGGGGTACATGGGCAGCCAGAAAGCTGGACCCAAAATAACACTGTTATTGGGAAAGAAGCAAGCATCTTCTCATGACAGAGGTAGAATTTCTAACCCAGAACAGACATGCAGAAATGCTGGGGGCAGAACACCCTTGTATATATATTCAGAAGAGGATTAAGGCTTATAGGAAATTTCCTAGCTAATATTGCCACATAAGACTAGTGTTATCACCCATAGAGACAGAAAGCAGCTATGAGCAGCTGAATTATGTCTTCCCCATGAATACCATCTTTACTGCTCTCATACCCTTAAGATCAAATTAGCTCATGCTGGATAATTACCAATGTCCCAAAAATGTGCTCATTATCGAGAGTAAACTCAGCTTTAGCCATCAGAACCTTAGTTAGGCTAATAGACCAGGCCACTGCAGGCAGGGATAGCTAGCAGCAAGTCTATTGCTAAGACAGCAAATGTTGATGCTTCTGAAAGAAGCTGCAAGAGGATGCTGGGGTTAAAGCTTTTGTCATTGTATTGTCCCTAAATTTGCAATTTTAAAAACACATTGGACGTCTGGAAAAAGGAAGGCTTGGGGTGACCATATTGTGGTGTTTATGTACCTGAAGGCCTACAAAAAGATGAGAGGAACAGCTTCAAACTGAAAGAGGGGAGTTTAAAATTAGATATCAGGAAAAAATTCTTTACTGTGAGGGTGGTAAGGCACTGGAACAGGATAGCCAGAGAAGTTCTGTATGTGGTGTGGATCTGGATGTGATTCCCTGGCAGTGCTCAAGGCCAGGTTGGATGTGGCCCTGAGTAACCAGCTTGGTGAGAAGTATCCCTACCCATTGCAGCTGAGAACAAGTTGATTCTTAAGGTTCCTTCCAACCCAGGTCATTCTAGGATTTTTGACACAGATTTTTCAAGAATGAGACTGCCATCACCTAAAAAGGCATATTTGGAGCTTTCTATGAAAAATGGCAGCTTTCTGACTTATTTCACATCCAATTCATTGATACGCCTCTAATTTTCTCTAGTGTAATATGCAAGATTGATGTAAAAGTGTGACAGCCTAGATCTGTGGCAGGGTAGGTGCATTAACCAAGAGAGCGCATGATCTTGGTTAACAGTTGAGACATTCCACCAAAAATCTAACCCTAACAGCAAGGAATTGTTTGCAAAATGGGATAGATGTATAAAAATTCACAAGAGCAATTATCAGCTTCTAAACTCATAAGAAATTGGGTAACCTTGGAAATTCTTTCTGAGCTCATGTCTTTAAGTACAGCTTGCAGTGGGATGATGACTACTGTGGAAGAATCTGACTGAATTATAATGCACATCTTACTGCATTACTGGCAATATTAAATTCACTTTTCTGTTGTTTGTACTTATCAATACACTAAACTTCAGTCTTCCTGAATTTGAAATGTGCATTTATTAACTTCTTGGGAGAAATTAAATAACTCTCCCTGAATCTTAAAACAAAATACGTCAAACTCCTAAATAAACAAAAGCATTGTCTAAAATATTCTACAGGAAAGCCATATTTCATGTAGATCTTGATTTCATGGCAAAAGGTCATAGCAATCACAGGAAAATTCAGAAGTACTACATCCACTCAGAGTCAGCTTAGGCAGAGTACAGCCCTACCTAGATATTGCTCCTAGGTCTGATCATCCAATCAGATTTTATTTATCCATCTATTTAAGCACCTGCCCCTAAGATGAGCACATCAATATTGGAGGACACCACATTAGAAGTGTTGCTAAAGACAAGGAAAATTATACCTTCCACTCCTCCCTTGTCCACAGGCCTAGTCCTTTTACCACAAAAGATTGGTCAGATGCTTTACTCTTAGTAAATCCATGCTGTTTCCTCACTCACTCTTTTTTCCTTTAATCTGTTCAGAAATATGTCATTCAGCTGTAAAATAGATCTAAAAACATAGAGCTTTTTTTCCTTTTATTCAACACTCACAATAGTAGACCAATGGAGGCAGCCAGCAGGTGCTAAGAACAGAAGTCAGGCACTGTTTAAGATATTCATATTGCTCTGTTCCTTGCATAATAGTCCGAATTCAAAACATTTGTGCCAATTCATATTACAACCTAGCTTCAATAAAGAAAAAAAGGTTAAGCATTATATCTGTCTGTTGTGTGCACACATAAGGTATGGGTGGAGCCTTGCAAGTAGTTCACACTCGAGACCCCCAGAAATGCATAACTACAGAAAAATTCCACCTCTGAGCTACCAAGGGAAGCATCAGTTAGAGCATATGTTTAAGTGTGGTGCTCCAAATTACTACCAGTGATTTCAAGAATAAATCAAAGTCTTTCGCCTGAAGTAATAAACATTCATAGCCTTTAAACCAACATATAATCATCATTTTGTTAATGCTCCTTGAAGCCAATAATACCCAAAAAGTAAATACTTAAGGGCAACTGAGAGGTTTGGGAATAAATACTATTTTCTAAGTATCAGCTTTTATGACTAATGCAGTTTATCATCATATCAAAAGAACAGTGTAGTACTGTGACTGCTTTCTCCTTGATGCTACAGCTACCAACACAACCCCACTAACTTCAAGGTTACCATAAGACAAATAACAAATTATGTGGCAAATATTGTCTTCCAAGTCAGCAAACTCTTAATTAGATCATATGGAAGAGTCATGATTCCAGTCCTCAAGTGAAATTGGTATATTTTAAAAAGCTAGACTGTTTAATTAGTGAATGGTCTGCATATTCTTAGAAATAGCAATAGTCAGTATGGGGAGAAAAAAACCCAACAACAATGACAAGGTTTTGTTCAACAGGAACATATGCTGGGAAGAGCACTCATTTTAATGTTTTCTAGTAATATCCATCAAGTCTGTATGTTTGCTCATGACCCTGAAGTTAAGTATAAAATAATTTCAAGATCAAACTTTCATACCTCAGCTATAGAGAGGTCAATATAACACATATGCACGTATTGTTGGGATGTTGTGCTGATATCTCACTATAAAAAACAAAAACCAAGTTGTGCATCAGACATCAGAAAAAAACCCAGAACAGACACATCTACTCCTTCATGTATGCAGCATGAAACCAGGGAAAAAAAGGAATAAAACTAAGACCTATGTTTACAGTCAGCAGAATCACATAAATGAAAAAAATACAGATTGTGAACAGGGGAAACTGCAATTTTTCAGGAATTGTACTTTCAGAGGGTGTTTTAAAAGGGACCACAAAACATTCATAAAAATGAACATTTATCTCTCCTGCCTATAATACATGATAAGCATAAAATGGAAGGGAAAGCCAAGGCAACTTCTACAGGCATGCTCAAAATCAGAAATTTAGATTTCTGAAAAAGCTGCAAACCTTCAACAAAAGACAAAAACTGATTCCACAGAAAATTTGTCTTGGACCAGTCTGATGTATGCAGATATTTACATCAGACTATTTTTGATCAGAAAAGAAAAAAAAAAAATCCCTTCAAATCTCTTATATTGTTAAAGAGATTAATAAAAAGAACAATAAACGTAGCCCTACTCTTAGTCATGGCAGGAGCTTGTCAGAACTTGCCAAAACCATCTGCACATTTCAACAGTACAGAAAAGTACCAGTAATTTCTAGAAACCCTATGCAAGTACATCACTTGACATACATCCCTTCTCAGATATTCAGGTGAATCAAAATACCAAAGCACACATAACGACAGAATCAAATGCAACTATTAGTTAATTTTAAAAGAAGTCTCTGCAAATGTAAATGAAAAACAATATTTACCTGGAGGGAAATAAGGCCAAGAGCTGTTTTTCCTCTCTAAGTACATCTTCTCTTGCAACTAGAACAAGCTCTGCCCAGGTATACCCTGCAAGTACTTTTTCAGTACCCATGCTGAAGATGTAATGAAAGACATGAAATAAAATATAAAAAAGATATACCCATGCTTCTCAAAATAATATCTTTTATTTTGTACTAGAACTTTTTGGGAAAGGTAAAGGACTGCAACAGTATTTTTTACAAACATCATCCATTATCACATGGGGAAGCCTGAAACTCAAGTGTCAGCTGGTATTTGCCAACAGTGCTTATTGCAGTGGAACTTCTCCCTCCTCAAATGAGAGGTATTTGTGGGACTAATCCAATTTGAGGTCACACAATTTCTCAAGTTGTATGAGCAGAAAAGAGTTGAATTTCTTATTAGAAGGTATCTGATGTTCAAAGTTTCCTGGCAAAGGCACTTTTTTGGCTGATTCCTCACTCTGCAGTTCAAACTACCATTAGATCATGAAGGCCCAAGAGATCAAAGGAAAAACAGTATCACCTCAAAGAATCTCATGTTTCTTGATGGCTCCCCACAGATGAGCTGCAGCAGCCAGATCCCACCAAATGTCAGGAGCACAGCTTAGCAGCAGTGCCCTAATGAAGTTGAGGCACTGCAAAGTGTATCTGAGCTCAGGTATCAGCTCTTGTTTTCTCCACTGAAGTCTCAGCCTCTGTTCAGGTCACAAAGGACTTTGCACAGTTTGTTCCTGGCATGCTTCATGCTCAGCTCATACCATGAGCATGACTTGCCAGAAGTGAAAAACTATGGAAGAGGGGAAGAATCTTCAGGCCCTTTTGCAAGGTCACCAGCAGCCAATGCCTAAGAGGGAACTGATATATGAGGGAGAACCACAAGCTTTATAGGGATAAAAACACTGAGCATGCTGAAAAATTATTTATGGGTAATTCCCAATAAGGACAGCAAGGCAGGCAGAAGCTTTCATGCCTAATGCTAGGGGAGTGTGGGAAAAATAGAAAAAAAAAAAAAAAGGAAAAAGAATAAATTAGACTTAAGACAAATTCTTTATGTAATTCAACTTGGATACAGTAGTTCTGACAAAAACCAAAGAATGTCTCCAGAAAGAAACAACTGTTGTCCCTTTTGCTCATCTTGTCTCATGGTTTAGACTGAGTTGCTGAGTGTCAGATTTTGAGGTTTCATTTCAGTATGTGTAAAGGAGGAAATAAGGGACTGGCAGGAGAAGAGACAACAAACAGTATCAAAACAATTTCTAGTTTCTTGGCCTCCATTTTAAACTGAGTTTAAACTTAGTTAAACTTGGTTTTGCTCTAGTGACTAAAAGGAGAAGGTCTTAAAAAATTATACAGTGCCTCATTAGAGAATTCACCTGATACCATGAAGAGTGCAAGAAACAGGAATTTCCACAAAGCTTTAAAATATTATTATTTCACTTGGCTGCTGATCATCTTGGTCAGGTAGCAGAGCTACAATAGCACCAAAACTGGCATCACAGTGGTGTCATCTCTTGTGTGAAGTCATGGTGAGACAGGTTACCTCCAAATGTGAGTAAGAAATAGAAGGTGGCTGTCATCCTTGGGATAGAGATGCTTCAGCAGATGTCTTTAAAGGATTTCCTGAAATAATCCTGGAAGTAATGCTGCCAACCTTATTCAGCCTAAGATTTAAATGCCTACCTGGAATTGCACTCTCCCCACAAGCAATGGAGGCAATGAGAGCATACATGTGACTTTGGGAAGGAACTGCAACACACAACACCAGGTTAGAGACCCACCTGGAATTCTAAAACCATAAAATTATGGTTACTTAAAAAGTAAAAGCCTAGTTAAAAAGTAAAGACTTTGGACTTTGCTTCCAGGAGTGGTAAGAGGGGGCTCTGAAGAGGGAAATCTCTCAGACAAGCAAAAAAAGAAAGTTACAAAAAGACATAGAGCTGTACCTAGAGTCAAACAAAGGAAGCACAGCTGAATGACTGACACCACAGGTTGAGAGGAATTGATAAGGGAAAGGCACAGCCTATAACACATATAGGAGGGGGGTTCTATACATAGTGGCTAATAGGAGCATCTTCTGGCTTTCAGGGCTCCTGCAAATCCACAGCACAATAAAAACATGACAAACACTTCAGGAAAGGAGCAAGAGATATTCAGCTGCAAAGACAGAAGTTAGAAGAGAATGCAGTAACTCCACCAAGATATGGGAAATGTCAGCTATCAAGTTCAAACCTAACTCCAAGAAGCTGGGGAAGCAGACGTGCAAGTAATTCACTCAGTAGAACTGGAAAAGTGTAAAAAAAGAAAGAAAAATACAATTTTTCACAAGACACATGGTAAAAAAGTTAAACTGAAAGGCAACATATAGGTGCAGTAGAGAAAAGCCAGGACAAAGTTTATAAGAAAGACTTTGCTTACAGAATCAGAGCTAATAACTATGACAAGATTATACCTATTCTTGCAAACAAAGGGAAAGCATGCAGCAGTAAGACTGCAGGCAGTCTCAAAAGATGAACTATTGTATGCATATGACAAAACTAAAAAGAATGAGAGCAGTTTTAAATCACAGACTAGTAGCAACACCAAGGACATATTTGTGTGTAGCAGGCACAAAACAGATAACAACTAAATGGCTCCAGAGACAGCAACCAAGATCAGAATACATCTTCCCATCTTTGCTAGAAACAGACACAAAGGTAAAACACAAGACAGAAGGAAATCAATATAAATCTCTAAGAGTAGAACTATGTGCAGGCCATGTGCTCACCCAAAGACCATGCTCTTACCTGAAGAGCTATGAGCATTACGACACAAATCTTTCCTAAAGAGATTAAGTAAACTCAAAGGTTATTAGGCTTTACAAGCTGTAAAAGTGTCTTCTGAAGTTTTGAACTCACAAATGTGCTGCAGTTATTGAGTAGTAAGAAAGAGCTGGGTCTCACTGAAATTGTGCTATAAAAAGTCTAAGTTCTGAAATTTTTCAGTGAGGGAAAAGGGATTTTTCAACACATGGTTCTGAGGTTTCCAGTCTCCAGAGCTTTTGTGCCATGTTTGTTTCTGCTGAGGGAATAAACTATCACCTCAATGTGGAATTATTTTTTTTTTAAAAAGTCTGATAAATAATTAAACTTGCACTATACCACTGTAATAATATCTAAGAGTAGGATACCAACAGAGAAGACTTTATAGTAAGTCTTTTTACTGTACTGCTAGTACAACTACAAGTTAAAAAATGATCAAGGGATGTATCGGTGACTTCTGTAAGATAGTAGTAAGTCTTGTAGCAGAAAGGCATAGCATCTGAATAACAACATGAACTGTTAAACCAAGCTTGTTTCAGACCACTTCAAGGTAACAGCTGGGGGTGGGGGAGAGGGAATTAAAAAGGAAAAATTTATATCAACTGCACCTGCATAATCAGACACCTCAGGAAAAAAACTTGATACTCAAGCACATTTTAACTGTCAAGGTGTTTTGAAAAATACTTCAGTGTTACACACAGTGAGAAAAAACACTTTGGCTGTCTACTATAAAATTCTTTTAAAAAGTTTCTCAGAAGTATGTGGGAGTCACTCTGAAATAGAACCATTTCTCTGGGGGCTCTGAAGATACAGTGCATTCCCCACCAGGGCCATGACTGTTCCCAGCACAGAGCTGTGATGTGCATTAGGATACCCAGCTCAAGCAATAGGCTGCAGTTGTGCTGAAATGCACAGCAGATTTTCAAGCATAGTAGAAATCACCAATTTCACCAGAAAAAAAATAAATACAATAACATAATTATCACAGACTATTATCTAGACACCTGGGAACTAAAAAACCTGTCACACATTACCTCAGTGACCACTGTAATCAAAGCAATGGACCATTTGCTCAGCCATGATACCTGAAAATGTGAAGTATCATTACAGTAAACTGGGCTCCCTTGTCTTTGTGTGATTTACCTGGAAACGGGAAGTCAGGCATGTCACACACCATTTCCATAACAGAGTAGAAAATCAAATGGCAAAACTCAATAGCAGATAAAATTGTTAGAGCTAGTCAAGAGGAAAAAAAAAAAAGTGTGGTAAGCCATTCTGAACTGAAGAACAGCAGAAGTGAGTTTAAGGCAGTCCTATGTGACATTAAGACATGCACATTGCTACGTGACAATCACACACAGCGGTTTGTGCAGTCTTGAGATGCACAAAAACAGCCCTCCTAAACACAGCAGAAGAAAGGTCAGTTACCAGAAAGGTTAAGTGATTGCTTGCATTAGCAGGACAACATAGATCTTACTGGTTGTAACAGGACATTAAACAGCTTAGTTATATAAAACATTTATTTTATGCCCCTCATAGTGGTTTTGACACATCTTTCACAGGAGAAGAGTTTAGCAGTATGTAAGGCCCCTGGCAGAACACATACCACTGATTTTTTTTTTCCCTGCAAGCACATTATGGAATGACAGGAAAGTGGAAAACAAAGGGGAGAACCTGGATGTTAAACTGCTTTCACTAATTCCCTTTTAACTTTTAATAATGAATAAAATGAAAATAGTAATTATGAAAGCTACACTTAAACTGAAAATGTAAAAAGAGGAAAATAATTTTAGGTCAGAAAGTAGACCTTACTAAATCTATTTTACTAAAACAGCATCATTAATTACAACCCAGAGCTTCCACAAGTTTAGAAATAAAATCAAAATTCCCCCCATTCAAAAGTAGGTATAACCACTCCTTGATATACACAGTACCCAAGAAAGAATGTAAAGCTATTGATGCATTATTTGTCACCTTGTATACAGTCTCACTGGGTATTAATTAACACATGAAAATGTCCAGTGTATTTAATAACTAATTAGAGTGGAAACTAGATGATGTGTTCCCGAATTCAAGCCCTGGGCTGTGGAAAGACATGCACTCAATAGGCTATTGAAATATAAAGACAGCACTTGGAGCACAGGAAGGTTATGAGCCCCACATTAGCACAGCTCCCTGCAGCTGAAGTGGGGGAGCACCTGCCTGCCCTCAGCAATGAGCATTTGTGGTTGCATACTGGATGAAACAATAGGCTGCTCTTCAGAAATGCATCTCTGGTATCAAATGCCTTTTTCCTTCCTTTTCAGTTGTGAGCCACTAAGCCACAGGAACATCGTGACTGTATGGCTGACTGCTGCAAGAGTATCAGAAAGCACCTTTGAAGTGTCATAATCTGTAATTTAAACCTGCAATACATCTTAACACAATGGACTGCAATATCCTGTCACAGGCAGAAGAGGTGTTCCTTACATAAACCTTCTTTAGTCAGGAAGAAATCTCTTTTTTAAGTGGATTTCAGCAAACGAACCAACTTACTTTAACCAAGACAGCGTTCTAAGGCACACAGCAGAGGATCTGTATTTACAGTCAGTCAGATGAAGCCTGACACAGATGGTAACAGGTAGGACATCTGACATTACAGATGATACCATTTCCTTAAACAAATTCCATTATGCCCAGGTACGTATTGAGCTGCAGTAGTTTCAGATAACAGAGTGACCTCTCCTCCATATGTGCTTTGATACTTAAGTAAAGGAGGACAAATTAAGGACAAAACACAAGCTTTCACTTTGAATTTCACCTCCCCTTCTCCATTTCTTTCACGTGCATTACCCGGTATAAAAAGCATACACAGCAAACCACCACCAAGCTTTCAATAGTCTGTTCACCAGGATGCAAGTGGGATTTCATTCGCATTCAGTAGCGCTGTGAAGGGATCGGACTCAATTAAAGCACTCACGCTTTTTAGAATTCTCTATAGCTAACCTCTAAGAGAATTATCACAGTGCAATCAGACCACATCCTCACCAAAAAGCTAGTCCAGAAACACGAATATGCCATGCTGTGTTTCTGAATTACTGCAAGCAGCTGAGCAAGCAACTTATTAGCTGAACAGGAAACCAGGCATGCTTGAAAATACAATTACTGCAATGTTAATGTGTCACTGTCACTGATCTGGACTTTAGAGTTGCCTTCACAAAGGGAAAGTGACCAAGAGTGATAACTATGAAATGCAAGAGGTAGGAAATTGTCATGTAACTGTTGCCAGAGGCAGGGAGGGAGTGACTTTGCTTTAATTGCTGCTTATATGATTTTAAAACAGTTTTTTCCACCTTATCGAAACACCAAGTAAAACTTACTATTCATGAAATTCTTTGATGTTTTGGATTCTCCCCTGTAAAATTTCCCTCTTCCCAAGCATCTGTATATATCAGAGGCAGCTATAGGTACACCAAAGCATATTTTTAATAAACTGAGATACGTATCAAGGACGTGGTTTAAAAATACTTTAAGATTTAATGCTTCTGCCTCCTTGTGGCAGATGCTGGCATGAGCCTCCCTCCAGAGCTAGTTCAGCTGCAAATGCATCTGTCAGCTCTGAAATGCACAGAAACATAAGAGCTCCTATAAAATCATCAAAAAGCAGATTACATCTAATATTTTAACTGACTGAGAAACCACAAGAAGTTTCAGGAAAAAAAGAAGCAGGAAAAAAAAACACAGTAAAATTTGTGTTGCTCGTCCTGAGTTAAGGGCTATTTAGCACATCCCTGCAAGCACCAGCTCAGGGGAAAGCAAGGCTGGGCTGGGTCCTGGTACTCATCTGGAGGCCTTAGCAACTGAGCCAAGTTGTGTCTGGCTTTGATGTGGACAGCATTAAGTTGCTTGAGACTCTGTCTGTGCAATGCTTGTTTGTCTTTTTGTTGCACTGACACAAATGCAATATGCCATGGTGATGGATTACTGTCCCACTGCAGCAGAAGCTGGAAAAGCTCATCTGCCCTACATATGAAAAATATTCTCTATAACCAAGAATAGTCTTCACCTTTAGATCACAATAACACACATCCAAGTAACACTAGAACATCTGTAACACTTCAGAGTAAATGTCCAAATGGGTTCTGTTCTCCTCCAGATGAGCAACTGCTCCAGGGAAAGGTACAAAACAAGATTCAAGCATGGAGTTGTACTGCTCCAGAGTGAGCAATCCTTTCTGAGCCCTGCTAAAAGAGCCAAGGGTTAGATATGCATCATTATGCTGAACACACATCAGTAGACTTCTTTTCCCGAGGAGTTAGTGAGTTTCCAGTTTGTTTTAGGCACCTTCAAGAAGGACTTCAGTCAGACTTTTAATGTTGGAACCCAAGTCTGTTGCAGGATCCATGCTGCTTCTGTGTAAGAGTTTGCCAGTTCCTTGCTAGTAGAGATCATGAAGATTTCCTTCCTCATGGCACTTCCAACTACAGAAGGTGTTTTAATCAGAACCCTTGCTGCTTGCAAGTTCAATATATATAATATATATCAGCAAATGTATATATTTATAAAATATATTAAAATTTATATAAGACCCAAGTATCTCTTTGGGAAACTGGCATCCTATTCCACAACTCCAAGTGACAAGGTGTGAGCCAGAGTTGAAAGTTTGGTGCATTCAATTTGTGGCTCTTCAACAAGCCCTTTCAATAATGATAGTTTTGTTCTATTCAGGGACCAAAACTGAGTAGTTCTTGAGAATGATCATATCAAGGCCAATATGGGAGAAAGGTTTAAATACTAAAAATTTATTCTGCAGATGGTTCTATACTGTAATGGGGCAAAGTACACAAGGAGTTAAAAAAATACTACAGACTATGTCCCTAAATGAAAACTTTCCCACTGAAAAATAATCACTGCAACCTTAAACATGAGGAATTCTGAAATAGTTCTGGCACAAGAGTAGCCGCTTAATTGTGACATGAAAACACTCTAGTTCATGGACACATCCCATATCAGTCAAAACAAAAACCTTTTATGGTTTTTTTTCTTCATACTTCTTAAAGCAGATGTATCAACAGTTTTACAACCATTGGTATAGGGACGATTTCATATTAATATTTGTACCACAAAGACTGGTACAGCCACTATTGCTTAGTAACTATAAAACTTCTCATATACTACATCTGGGAAATAACATCCTAGAAGAACCAAGATTAAAGAGAAGTTAGAAAACTGGACTAGAAAAAAAAAATGTTACAATAAAAGAAGTTTCAGCTTCACAATACAATTTAGTTACTTAAATAACTGACTACTGCCCTGAGATAAAAGAATTGGGTCTGATGACTAGAACTGAAAACAAGTAGTCAAAGGGCATGGAAATCAGAACTTAATCCTATTTTCACTTAATTTTCTTTAGTTACTTTTCAAAATAATTATCAGCACAACATTCCTAGATAAAAATTAACACACAGAAAGTTATGTGAACATACAGATGACAGTAGCTCAGATAACACTTCACAACCTGAAGTTTGTCAATAAGTAGTCATTTGATATGTGCATTGTGCTATTTCCCCAGAGAACAGGGAACACAACTAATGGAAGCTCAGGCATAATATATTTATTTTACAAAACTGTATATTGACTGTAGAATTCACGTTTCCCCTTATAGAAATGGAACCCCATGAACACCTCCTGCAATGTCCTTCTCTGCACAAGTAATGTTTTTAATTTTCACTATCAGATACCTGTAGCATACTTCACTCAGTAAGACAGATGGACTCCTCCTTCACAGTGTAGTATGGAGAGATGTACTAAATCCTTTGAGGGAGGTATTTCATTGTAGTTTTATTTTCCAAAGGAATCCACACAGAGCTTGCTGGCCTACTGCATATAGTGTCCTACTACAAGGACTAAGTATTCTACAATTTTCTCCTTGTATGGTCTATTTTCAGTTCAATGCAGCTAGATTTCCACTGAGACCATAACATCATCTGTTTATATATTCTGTCAAGTGTTCCCAAGACCTACTTCAATTGTTTTTCTAAGTGTAGGGCCTCTGCTGTAGGTCCTCAAATAAAACGCGTGCAATATTGATCAAAGTCCTGCTTGCACTCCATGCAAGATTCAATATATTCCTATTAGATGAGTACAAGCAGAGCTCGATCTTTAGCAGGATAAGCAAGATCTGTACTGCAGGACACAATAGAGCTCAGTTGTTCTAAGTGGCTTAGAATTTTGTCTAGCTTTTGGAGGTCCATCTAAAAATCACTGGGAGGATTAACAACAATTTTCTCTCCTGCTCTGTACAGTCAGCCATGGTTATGAAGACACACAGCACGATTTTGCTTCCCACTTCCACTGCCCACAAATGCAAACTATGGAAAGAATCTCCATGTGCCTTAGATTTAAGGCTCATTAGCATACTCTGCCAAATTATTATCTCCCTCCACAAGTTTATGGCGGGTATGTTTGCAACCTGAACAGTACTCTAGTTTTCCCTGCTTAATTTTGCATCTATGCAACTGATATTGGCATTTTAACTGTGGATGAAGAGGAATTCAAATCAATCTCATCCACAAAGGCACTGTCACTAATTGTTGGGAGTTCAGATGCTTTCTCCATTTGAGCATTCACAAGATAGAAAAAGAAACCAACAAAATTTCTCATTTTGCCAGAGTCACGTTTTCCTTATATTGTTGGTCACAAATTTCTATTTTCATTGGAACCTGTAGGATTTCTGCTTGCACTTACTTCAGCCTTTTCAATAGCTTCTTAGTTGCTTTTGGTTTTGACGTTTTAATTCAAGTTTCTACACTAGTTTTGCCCTGATACATTAATTGTCTTGAACATCCACTACAGCTGAAGCAAAAAATACAGTGGTTTTATGACAATATGTAAGTCAAGTTTACACAGAATCATTCTTTCTAGTTCTTTGCCTACATTATCCCTATTTTCATTCCCTTCTTAGAAAATCTGAATATTTCATTTGGTATGGAATTAAGGTCCTGGCTTCCCACATCAGTGGACTTTGAGGTATTACTATAAGTTACTTGTAGGCCCTTGGTGTTTTTAACAATGCAATCTCATCAATGTGTGAAATATTGGTTCTTTTCAAAATAATCCCAGTCAAAGGTGAAAGCCCACTTCACAGGCAGGGTAATGGTCACTCTACAGAAGGCTCTCAGACACTGGCAGAACTACAGAGTAATAAAGACATTCATCATGGACCTTGAAAACAGAACTTTTAGATAGAGTACCAAGCTATGGATAGGATTGAGTAATGCAAGCTTTGGTGACTTTGGAGAAGTTAACTAGCTTCTGCTAAGAAGACCTCCTGATATTCTAAAAGAATTTCCCTTTAAGACTAAAAGCTTGTCATCAGGATCTCTAAACATGCTGGGAGCACACTGAACCTTACATTGATTTAAATCAACAATATAAAAGTCTCATTTTCTTTCTAGCACCACATTCTTGCCTACAGATAACTTCCACCAATGCTTAGCATTAATAAGTAACTGAGTCATTGTTAATACAGAATGGGGAAAAAAGCTGTCATTTCCTGATTGCAGTTTGATTTCAAATATCAACACAGCTTGATGGAACAAAAATGGAGCACTCACACAATTAAGATCTTAACTCAGTAGGCAACTAATCTTTGCCTTGAGACATAAGGAGTAACAAGCATCTTGATATAACTGAATTTTATCAGTGTTCAATGACTACTCAAGCTTGTGTAGAGCCGTGTAGAAGACAGCAAAGCTCACAAGCTGTTGAAGCAAAACTTAAATACTGAGATCTCTAGTTAACAAAAGCTTCTTAGACAAGACCAGCTCCAAGATTAGACAAAGAGATCCTTTCTAGAAACCATGCTCAGAAAACCCAGAAGAAACAAACTGACTTTGAAGACAGAGAATATCTGTTTCTCTGACTTTGAGTTAAACTGAATGTTATCCTTTGAGGAACTGTCCATATGTTCAAGAGGTATTTTCCATCTCCAGCTTTTATGATTCATACATAGATTGCAATTTCATTGCTACGGGGTAAATACATTTTAAATTAGACTATATAAAGAAGCTCTAAAGTTGCCATGACAGTTGCAGCAAAATGCCTTGTCATTTCTCATTACAAACCATAGCCTGTCTTTATAACCAAATTAGCTTTTTTAGCTATTCCCCCAAATGTAGCTGCAGATTTATTTTTGTTGATCCACCAATTGTTTCTTTCAGATTTGCATGGTTAATTATCAAAGAGAATGATCATCACTTAGATTATTAAAACAATCCATCAGCCAGCTTTGTTCTCCTTCATGTAAAAGACAGGAAAGGGGAAAGAAAGGCTCTTAAAGAAGTTTTTGTCTGGACCTTGTTTAGAAAGGCAGAGAAACAGTTCTATGCCACCAGCCCTGATTTGACTGTCTTCCCTAGACATGCCCCAAGCCTCAGATCAGCCCCTGGACACAGCTCAATGCCAGCTGTTTCTCCTCCAAAGGTTAGCCCTCCTCCTCAGCTAATGTTTGCTCTGGAAAACCATCAATCCTTTTGTTAGTGCAGCTGATGGTGGATCCAGCCATGTCTCTTGGTTGTATTTCCTTTCCAGGTGTAAGGCTTCAGGAGCATGAAAAATGAGGGGCACAAAGAGCAAAGTCCTTCTGTTACTTTTAAATACTAGAACAACGGGGAAAAAAGGCCCCTGAAAATAACTTGAACACTTCTGCTCCCACCTATCTTGCAATCTTGAAAAATATTGGAACACTGAAGAAAGCAGGGGGGGATAGAGTAGTATCTATGTAGGCTGCAATTATCATACTAATTATTGTCTGCATCAAATTGATTGCATTAACCAGAAAGAATTTCTGTTAAAAAATCCTTCTGAACTGTTCATTCCAAGAACAATTAAATATAAAGTAAGAAGTAACATGATGAATTGCTGACAAGTGTTAAAACATCATCTGTTGGCAGCTTCTTTTTCTTTTAAGATGTCATAGCAAAGTCAAAACAAAGACATCTACCATAGAAGATATCAAATGACATATTTAATAGAACATGAGGCAAGATGTTTGTGTGTAACACACTTTGTCAATCTTTGCTATTAGTCAACACATCAGGGATACTACAGATAACATAATGAAAAGACCCTATTGTAAGATTATGTGCAGCTTCAAACAATATTATCTGAAGTTTATATGACAAGATCTGAACCTTGGGAAGAGTCAAGAATAATGTTGCTAGACACAGCAAGGCGATAGTTTCCTTAAAAGACTTACAGATTTAAAGAGTTCTGAATTCAATCAATCCACTATAGAATTTTGTTAGAATTCAACCGTGTAGCTGTGTGAACAACAAAACTAATTAAGCCTGATAGTGAATGTACACACATCTTGCAGCTGATTGACTTTAACTGAATTATTCCTTGAGCTCTGGGGTAAGCTCATCCCTTAACCATAAAATCTGCACAGGAGAGAAAGTTTAGCCTCATTCTTGAAAAAACACAGACACCAACAACTGTTTTTCCCTGAGTGTTAGGAAATCCACAACATGGTCAGTGTAAGAGAGCTAATTGTGGACATCAAGATCAGAGGCAGACTGGGCTGCAGTGACTCTGCATTGCTGGAGTTTGCAGTCCCAAGTGATATGGGTCAGGTAAAGAGTAAAGTTAGGCCCCTGGACTTCAGGAAGGCAAACTTCCAGCTCTTTAAAAAGATAACCAATAGGAGCCCCTGCCTTCAGGGACAGAGTAGAACAGAGCTGCTAGACCTCTAGGGAAGTCTTCATTGAGTCCTAGAGCTAGCAATCCTCACGAGCAAGAAATTGGTCAAGGAAGGCAAGAGACCCACATGGCCAGGTAGGGAACTGCTGGTCAAGCTAAAGGGGAGGAAGCAAATGCACAGTGGACACAAGGACAAGGTAATCTGGGAGGAATAGAGATGACATTTGGGTGTATAGGGATGTGGTGAGGAAGGCCAAGGTGAAGCTGGAACTGAACGTGGCAAGACATGCAAAGAGGAACAAGAAGGCCTTGTACAAGGATGTTAAACAGAAAAGGAAGTTCAAAGAAGGTGTATTCTCCCCAATGAACAATACTGGAAAACTGACAATAAACAGATGAAGAGAATACTGAAGTACTAAACAACTTCTTTTGTCTCTGTCTTCAATGACAACTTTTCTTCCTATGCCTCTAAGGTGGATGGAGAGAGTGTTGGGGACCACATTTCCTACTGCAAGTAAAGAACAGATTCACCACCACCTCAGGAACCTGAGTTCCTAAGTGTGTGGGGTCCAGTGAAATGCATCCCAGAGTCCTGAGGGAATTGGCTAATTGCAAGGACACTCCATGATATTTGAAAAGCCATGGCAGTCAGGTAAAGTCCCAGGTGACTGGAAAAAGGGAAAATATTGCACCCATCGAAAAGAATGGTTGAAAGGATGACCCTGCAACCCATGCCAGGCTCATCTCTGTGCCTGGCAAGATCATGGAACAGATCCTCCTAGAAGCTATGTTAGACACTGGGAGGACAAAGAGATGATTGAGGACAGTCAGCATGGCTTCACCAAGGCCAAGCCCTTCCTGACTAGTGACCTTCCATGACAGAGTCACTACCTCAGTGGACAAGGGAAGGGCTACAGATGTCATCTATGGTCCCCCATAACATCGGTCCCTCAAAATTGGATAGATGTGGATGCAATGGCTGGACTGACAAGTGGATAAGGAATTGGTTGGACTCTTGCATCCAGAAGGTAGTGGTCAATGGTTCAGAGTCCTAAAGGACATCAGTGACAAGTGATGTGCTTTAGAAGTCCATACTAAGACCAGTGGTTTTTAATCTCTCCATTAATGACATAGACAAAGGGTACACCCTGAAAGAATTGGTAGATGACACATCTGAAAGAGGGGAGGTCATTCAGAGGGACCCGGAGAAGCTCAAGAAATGGGCCCATGGGAATCTCAAAGTTTAAAAAGAGCAAGTTGCTGCACCTGGGTCAGTATCAACACTGACTGGGAACAAACAGATCAAGAGCAGCCCAGCTCAGAAGGACTGGGGGATGCTGGTGGATGAGAGGCTGGACATTATCTGGCAATGTGTACTTGCAGCCAATGTGCACTTGATCTGATCCAATCCAGTCCTGGGCTACACTGAAAGCAGTGTGGCCAGCAGGGCACGGGAGAAAATTCTGTCCCTCTTCTCCCACCTGGAAATAGGGTGCATCCAGCTGTGAGCTCCCCAGCACAGAAAGGACAGCAACCTGTTAGACCAGGTCCAGAGGAGGACTGCCACCCCAATTAGAGAGATGAAGCACTTCTCCTATTAGGAAACACTGAGAAAAATGGGATTCATCAGCCTAGAGAAGAGAAGGTTTTGAGGTGACTGAATTGTGACCTCCCAGTACCCGAACAGAGCCTACAAAAAGATGAGACTTTTTGCAAGGGTGTGTAATGAGAGAACAAGGGGAAATGGGTTTAAAGGGAGTAAGTTTAGATTAGATATCAGGAAGAAATTCTTTATTGTGAGGATGGTGGGGCACTGGAAAAGTTGTCCAAGGAAGTTGTGGAAGCCTGGAAGTGTTCAAGGCCAGGTTGGATGGGACTCTGAGCAGTGAAAGGTGTTCCTGACCACAGCAGGGGCTTGGAACTAGATGATCTTTAAGATTCCTTCCACAACCTAGGCCATTCTATGATTCTCCCCCATGAACTGCCCAGTGGCTACAAAAGGGTGATCTCATGCTTTCCTTTGGTATGGCATTACCAACATCTCTCCTCTGTTGTATTACTTCAATTCCCTTAAAACCTCACATCTCTGAAAGGTTCAACCAACTTGCATCCTTCCTTTTCCTCACTAAATTCAGTCAAATAGGGAGCAGTCAGCATTCACAGATAAAATACCAATAAGCTTAACTTGCTAAGCCAAACAGACAAAAAAGACTTATGAGAGGAACATTCCTTGGGATTTCTCAAACTGAGTCTGCAGTTTTGAACTGAGGTTTCCAAAAGAGGTTGGGTGTCTTTCAGTGATGATACAATATGTGTCACAGAGAGAATTTTGTCTTTATTGTTAAAAAATTTGTAGAATAATATAATTTTCAATCTTTTTAAATCTTATCAAATTCTTGTTCTAGAAGAAAATAGTTTTGAGAGACAACATAAGTGCAGCTGACAGATTGCTTTTGGAAACGTTTTACATCTACAGAAGTCATTACAAATGCTGTTAGTTTCCCTCATGCCCAGCTCACACATTTCTCTAGACAAACCTGAGCAGACACTTAGCACAACACATACATTTGGTGTTTGTCATCAAAAGGAATTACACAACAGTTGAAGGGACCAAAAATTTTGCTGGCCTAGGGGAAAAAAAAATATAAAACAAACAGCTGTTTAGAAACACAATTTTGAAGAAAAGCCTTTTTTCTCCCCTGTATGCTGCTTTTTAAGATTAGCCAAGCTATAGATGGAATCTTCTGAACCTCAACTTGAAAGTGCAACATGATACCAATGGTATCTGACAGAGTAATGATAACTTCCCCTTCCTGAGAAAGGAAACCTGCTATTTCTTCCTCACACCTGTAGAAGAGAAATATACAATATTGTGTCTTGGAAGAATCCTACTATGTTTTCATAACCATTACACCTAAAGTTTAACATTTATACACTACAATCAGGGGAAATTTAACATAATTGGTTTACCAAGACTTAGGTGTTAGGAACTAATGCCCAAATCCCATGCTTGGTGAAGAATATATGTCTAACCCACAGAGTAGACTAGAGGTACCAGATGCACAAATTGCAGAACAGAGCCTGCATTTTGTCATTTACAGTGACTATAAAATACAGGCCCTTCTTTTAAATATAAACTTTGTATTCTTTTTAAAGATACCATCAACCTTCATCCTGCTGTGTTAGTTTGTGTCAGACACAAAGTATTTCTCCACAAGTAGTTAAGAGAAAGCATGGGGATGGATCTTATAAACATCATTGCTTCCCTCCAGGCACAGGCTTTTACCCTATTGGAGCTTACAAAAATGCTTTATGTTCAATTCAGTCAGCTGCCTGGGGATTATGTCCAGACAACAGGTAGCATACCTTGGATGAGCACCTAACAGTGCATACATTTATATTTACTCGTATTCTACCACTGACCATTAAAACAAAAAAAAAACCAACAAAAAAAAATCTGACTCCTTATTTAGTTCCCTTCTTAATTTATAAAAGCCTTAACTTTTCAAAGCTAAGTTTATGCTGTACATTGGTTGGCAACAGACACCTCCTGAGTCTCATTTGGTTGAGTTATCTTCACACAATAAAAATAGCTTACGCATCCTGGTGTACCGATGCATTTAGCTGAGCAGCCAACTCAGTGTGCCCTGCTCTCCTGTTACTTGCAAAGCAGTCATTGAGATTAACTCTGCCCTTGCCCATGACCTTGGTGAAGTTGGGGTTGCCAGTGCAGATTCCTGTGGCTTTACAAAACATATTCCAGCTTCGATCTTCTCTTATCTTCCCTTATACTGTCCTATGAAAATCATCATGCCAGAAGCAGCAGCTCACAGATTTCACCAAGGAAGCGTCAAACTTTGGAAAGCAGAACCTTTAACATCAGGTTTCCAGCTGAACCTACCAAGCTGCAGCAGAAAAGATGGACAAGTGTATGAGAGGTGAGACACACAAGAAAAAAGAGTGGCTAATATTTTGTCTGCTACTAATAAAGACTGACTTAATACATGGGTCAATCTTAATCAATAGTAGATAAAAATCCCAAAAGGCTCTCATGTGCATAACATGGCATATAATGTATGTGGATGTAATAAGAGCAGCAGACCTGGAATGCTGATCACAGACATTCGAATTTTCCAAACTTTCAGCAAACTTAGTGCAACACATGAGGTACAAAAGAATAATTACGCTTCTAAATGTTTAACTAGTTAAATTTGATCTTGCAAGGCACTGTCTCCACCTCAAATTCAAATTTAGTGAGTAATCTAAAATAAACCTAACAGAGGCTTGTTGAAATTCAGCAAGTCCCTCTGGCTTGTCAAAAAATTCATTTTCTAGCATTGCATACTTGGTTTTTCCATGTGCTTATCCAAATGTAACCAGGATTGCAATGCAATGTTGCCATACTATGATGACGTATGGTAAAGCAGAATGCCTAGTTTTGAAAAGACATATTAGGGAAAGGAGGTATTTAGGGATTTTTCACTCCATTTATTGTAAAACTGGCAAGTTTCCCTTATTAAGTCTAATTAAGCCCATTGAATTTTGCTACCTTTTCTGGGTAAATACCAAGTACCAGGAGGAAGGAACATATTCTGTGGCTTGGGTTGTCTGGTTTGCCTTTGGAAAGTTTCCAGATCTCATCTGGCCCTTAAAAATAAGGGTTAACCCTAGTATCTCGACTAAGTCACTGTCATTTAGATGAGCACACTGGTGCAGCTCAAACCTAGGTCAACAGTGGAGGAATGTTGTTGCCACTTGACAGCTGTTCAGCAGCTTCTGGGAAAATTGTTGGTGTTCTCAGTAAGTTTTCTAGTGGACAGGCACAACCTCAAGTTTACTGCCACAGTGTGCTGTGCTCAGCAGAAAAGCAAAGATCTGACTCATCATGGAGACAGTGACAGTGACTTTCTCAATACTTTTTCCAAGTCAGACTTGAGGCACTGAAGGAAAGCAAACAAGATTCAAAGCAGCCAAATACATTACTATTTATTGTGCTTTATTTAGTATTTAGAACTAGCTATCTTCCACCAGTTTAAAAGAAAACTCTCTTCACAGGAATGGATCTTCTGAGCCATTGCTCTAATCATCTTTGAGTTCAAGTAGCCTGCTAGAACCCATCAAGGAAACTCACTATTACCTATCTTCCTGTTCCAAGTACTCATGAATTCCACTTGGATGTGTCTTAGGCTACAACAATCCCAACTGCTACCAGAAGCCATACCTAGTTTGGCTTCCTAAAAATAAAATTTTCTACCCTCATGCTGCACAATTAATCACAAGGTTCATTTTGACCTTGTGTGCTGTGAAAAAGCCTACTGAACAGACACCTGTCTAATTATCTTCTTATCAACACATTACTGCTCCAACACATACACGGGAAGAATACAAGGGCAAAAAACAAGGCAAGGGGAAAGCAGGGACACACACAACAGGGACAAAGCAAGAGAGAGAAATTATTTATACTGAAATCTCTGACCTGAAATTGTGAAATTGGCAGTGAAACAGCTGCCACAGCATAGCTGGAATATCACCTTTCCTAGCTTCTGCCTTCCTGACTGCTATACTGGTATTTCCATCATCTCTGTTACAAAGGAACTGTATTATAAGCTATCATATAGAAAGGTAAAATATTTTGGCTGTTTAAAATATAGACACTACATTGAATGTTTATCAACATCCATTGTCTGCCCAGATTCCTATGAGAAACTGCTAACCACTTTGTACTAAGATACAGTATTTATCCCTGTGTTTAAAGAGCAGGATATTGAAGAAAAAACACATTCTGGCCTTGAGGCACTGATGCAAAGTTCAGAAATGGACAAAGCTCTGACTTCCAGCAAAGAAGCAATGAGCTTGTTTTTCCCCTACCAGAAAGTCAGACCAATAACTCTGAAACAAAGCAGAAGAGGAGCCAGACAGAAGAACATTACAGAATCACAGCTGAGAGCCCTCCTGTCCTGTGGCCCATTGGACATAGTTTTGCTTTTCGCATTTTTTACTTCATTAGCTCATAAACTAATGCCTTGCTAATAGATATGAGGAGGAGAAAGATGCTGAAATGTTCTATATTATTTTTAATGGCATTTAATACACGCCAATTATTCTGCAGGCTCATTTAGCACCTAATACTGAAGAGGCATTTGAATATTTCTAGAAAGTAATATAATCTAGGCATTTCTAAAGATAGTCTTGCTAACAACCGTTGTGCAAGAGACCTGGAATATTGCCACTAAGATGCCAGCAGACAGTAGAGACCAAATGAATTGTCAGATTTCACCAGCTCCCTAGTGTGCTCATGAGCAAGAAAAATCAGCCTATCACTATCTTCTACCTGCATACAAGGTGGATTTATTTGTGAGATCTGACTAGGTGCTACTGACTTTTTGTCTCTCATTAACAGATAGGACATAGCAAATTAGGAGGATTGTTATGCCATTACTCTTTCTTTTAGGACACTTTATCTATGGTTTCTTTCAACGCCTTGACTTTAAGCTGGTATCTGAAATATGTGGTTTCTTCTCTTTTTTTTCCAAGTGAAAAAAGAGGGGTTTTCTTCATTTTTACTAGCACACATTTCTCAAGTCATTACCAGTAAGGAGTGAATTGTTAATGTTAAAACTGCTTTCAAGGACAATCAAACTGCAAAGCTGAGTGCCTTGTGTCCCAGCCTGCCTGTATACCTGATTCCTAACATCAGACAGACTGTCCCACGCAAGGATTTGCCATCACTATAAGAAGCTCTGCCTTGGCTGTCATCCCACTCAGCAAAAGCAGCATAGTATTAGAAATAGCTATATCATCATGTCTGATAAAGTGCCACTTCCTCATTCATTTTCATCAGTGGTAAGAGCCACTTGCACTTCAGGAAGCAGCCTTCAGAGTACCACAGAAGGACTAAGTTCAGAGCTTCTCTCAAAATTGCTGCAGACTTCTTCACACATCAAGCAATGCCACTAGCCAAGAACATGGTGTAGGCAATTCTGGTTCATTAGCATCTACATCTCCTCCTTGATTCCATCCCTCAAGGCAGTTTAGTACATCTGAAGGCAGTAAGATCCCACACAGCAGCTCCATGGATGCCAGTTCAGAAGCTGAGATTTGGTTTGGCTTTCCTGCCCACTCCTCAAATTCCTTAATTCAATAAATTAATTCCTTGAATTCAAAAAATCAAAACTTTTAGATTACTGGCTTCTTATTCTGACATTGAGAAAGAGGAATGCTTGAAAAAACCTAGCTTGAACCAGTTACTAGTGCCTCCTTCCCAGGGCAGTCAGAAGGAACCTCTAAATCAAGTTTCAAAGATGCCTCCCCTGCAACTAAACTTTCCCAGGCTCAAGGGGCAGTAAAAAAAAACAAAAAAAAACCACCCAAACAACATTATTTTCTGAACAGCTTCATATAAAAAAGAAAACTGAGCATACAAATTCCATGTGTCCATGAGAGCAATCAGTTGATAGAAACTTATTTAAGAACTCCCCAGAGAGCATATTTGAGATAGATAAACATGCTTCAGTTTATCCAATACAAAATATAAGCATGTCTGGGTAGCACAAAGTAAAACAAGTCAGGGAAAAATGTGTTCTTTTCTGTGACTCACTGACCCCACCCTTTCAAATCTCTCACTTAATGGACCTTCCAACTTCACATAGATAGAGGAAATGAAAAAAGAAAAGCTCAGGGGAAAGAAGGAAGAAATCAATTTAACTTTTAACATTTCTTAGATGCATCAAAACTCTCAGGTATGTAGTTCTATTAGGTTTGTGTGTGGATTCTTATAAGATGCATGCAGAAAGGCCTTCACTGGGTTCACTGCATGAGACTAAAGAAATGCAGACTATGAATTTTGAACTTTAATCTTTTTCTTTCCTGGAAAGCCATCTTAAAAAAAAAAAAAAAAAAGAAAAAAAAAAGAAAGTTTAAATAAACTATATATAGATGCTGGCAAGTTGCAAGGCCGAATACAAATCTCTTATCCAATACAAATATTTTGCCACTCAGCTCATGAGAGCACACAGCAGTATTCCAGTCTCCCAAACAGAACCGCAGCAAGCCTATACATCCTCACAGTTGGTACTGGCATTTATAATATCCATGAGGCAAGTTTATAAGCTTATTAAACCCAAAACACAGAAGAAAAAAGCTGACAATAAACAAGGAAGAACAAGAAAATATTAGAGTGGAAATGACAAAGGAAAATGAGAGTTAAACATAAGAGGTACAATATATGTGGAGGGAAATTACCAGGGGCATGCTTTAATACATTAGAATAATTTTTTTTTCCTGCAGATGTTGGATAGCCTAGACATACTTTCAAGCAACATTCCTGGTAGTTAATCCCTCAACTCTGCTAGTGGTTTCACAGGGTTGTAACACTGCAAACAATCTTTATTATGCACTTAAGTTTCCCTCCCTTCTCAAAAAGGAAATCAAGTGTGTAGAGCATAAGGTGCATTTCATATGATTTGTTGGGATGGTCTCCTCCTGACTTAGGAATTTGTCTCCCACTAACAGACAACTGCAGACACACACAAGAAGAGGGAAACGGTGCTCATGCATATTAGTTATACTCCAAGAACTTATTCTTGCTGACTGTCTAATGCCTTAGGATGAAGCAAGCAACAACCACTGAAAAGAGTTAACTTTTTGTATATGCATTCTTCACTTTTACCCTCAACAGTAAAAATTCAGTGTCAAAAAAGTGAAAGAGAAAAAAGGGAAAACTTTGCAAACAAAAGAACCACATATTTACATGAAGAGAAGGCACAAAACTCTCAAAATACTTTGTGAAAACAGAACTACTAACACTGGGAAGGTAGTGAAAAAGGTAGCTAATAGCCCATGAAGCACTTAGCCACTTTTTTTTCCCCTTCCTAATCTGAATACAAATTAAATTCATGGTTTCTTTCCCTTTAGTTTTTGAGGCCAAAACACAACTTAGTGGAAGTTTCCTCTCTTAGTGTACAAATGTCCATGTCCTTCAAAAGGGAAATCCAGCATGTCAGATCAAGGGTTTGTTCACCACAGTAATTTGAATTTTCATAGTGTCAAGGGGAAATGGTTTTGTGGGTTACTGGGATTTTGGTGGTGTTGGGGTTTTTTTAAATGTATGTAGAAAGAGGAAAAAACAAAAGTAGATGCTGGAAGAAAGCAATGTCAATACGATCATTATTGAAAGACACCTGAAAAATTTTTAAAGACAAAGTTGGTTTAGTTGAAATACACTGTCCTTTAATAACAGAAACAACCCAAATCCTTGTCTATAGTCAAAAAAGTCTTTTGATTTTGATAAAGTAACAGAAACTCTGAATACCATTCAAATTCTTATAAAGACTCATTAATTATAATACTGTTTCCTAGCTATCACTTCAGAGTTTCTGGATTCAATTTCAATTAACAGGTTTCCTGGAAGTTTTGACCATTGTAACCACCTCACAAAAAAACCCTGGGGTAGTGGAGGGGGAAGGCTAACATAGGAGAAGGTGATTTCATGTATTGCCAAAGCAGATCAAACACACACACTTGTAGCTTAAGAGACAAGATGCAAAGGATAGGGTGATCCAGCCACAATAACCACCCCTGACAAACCAGAGAGGCACCACTTCATTAGAGGAGGCACAGCTGTACAAGCTCCTTCATGAGAAACTGCACCCAAGAGTTTGCCACAGGATATCCTGCTACAACCTCAGAGACCAGCATGATCTAGCTGGGTTGTGCAGATAGGCAACACTCTAGGATCCCCTCACAGATTCATTTTAAAAGGAAACATGTGTCAACCTGAGCTTCATATCCTTTTTGACAAGGACATATTACCTGATGGGGCTGTGAACTGGACCATCTGCTGTAGGAAGGAGCACCAGAAGTCTTGTTGGCTGTAGGTCTCTGAAAAATAAAAGAAGAACATGTCAAATATTCATCAACTTGTCCATCATACACGCAGGCAAATTCGCCAATCTCAACCATGTAAACACCTATAGTAAAAAACAAACCCAAAACAAGAGCTTCCAGAAGCCACAAATATTGCAGAGTTGCACTAAAATCACATAGATTGAAGCTTGCTGAATTTGCAGCCAATGCTTCATTCAGCTTCAAAACTCAGGACCTCAATATTCACTTAAATTTGTAGTTTGTCCCCTAGACTGCATATTTAAATGCTAAACCCCAACCTAAACTGAGGCTACAAAGCACTACTCCATCAGGCAGATAATTTACTCAGATTAAGCAAACATGCTGTAAAGGAAGAGCAACTGACATCAACTCTCTGGACTTGTGAAAAGCCTTTAACACTGTCCCAACCAGACCCTTGTCTCTAAGTCAGAGAGACACGGATTTGACAGACAGATCAACCAGCAGGTAAAGAATTGGCAATGGGATCACACTCAGAGTTGTGGTCAATGGCTCACTGTTCAAGTGGAGATCAGTGACACATGGTGTTGCTCATGTGTTCGAAGGATCGAAGGAAAGGTGCCAAAACAAAACAAAGCAGAATTGTTCTTTCAGAACCACTTTACCTTACCCAAGTTTCATTTTTTAATATTTTTGGAATATGTAGTTGATTATTGATATACCAACTCTCTTTTAAAGAAAAACAGTCTTTATGATTTATACCTACATTTCTTTCACCCATTTCTCTAATTTTTTTTTTCCCAAAGCCCTAAGAAAAAAGACCATACGATGTACTTTCACATCCATAGCATAATTCCAAATCATGTGTGTCACACATAGACTTTACAATCAAACATCCTTTCATAGTGCAGAAGAATCAATGTAATATGACATCTAATAGAAGTCCATCAATTATTTTATTGCCCATTATCTCTGGCTTCAAAATTATTTTACACCATCAACTTCAGCCCCATCTACTCCCAGTTTAGGCTAGAGACCTTCAAATCTATCCCTTACTTGTGTGAATTTGATGCTTCTAGAAAACAAAAAATAAAAAAGCAAACAAAAAACAACCAAACAAACCCATGGGATACCACAGCCAACAACCAAGTTTGTTGCAAGCATATCACTACTATACAAGCTCATGTATTACATAATCTTCATGACAACAAGGCTACTTTTGTCAGGAAGACCAGTTAGGTTTAAGTTTCTTTTGCATGAGATCTGAATTCAACCAGGCTTTCCAGACACAAGATACTAATTTATCAGTACATTCTGTCACCAGCAGGATGCTAATAAGGGGGACAGATTCATATTTGAACCATATGGACATAAATTACTAAAAAAATGCAATTATGACAATCCATGTGAGATTTATACCACAATATAGTACATTCTTTGTAAGTATGAAAATAAATAGCTTATGGCTTTTAACACCCAAGGATATAGTACATTTCTATGCCAATTATAACCACCAGGGCTTATACATCATTACATATTCTAAAGCTGGCATGTCATTCCAACTAATGAGAAACAGCCACTGCTGGAATTGTATTTGTGTGTTAGTCTATCAAAAAGCAGTTATTTTACAAATTTAATTATTAGCATTACTGTATAGTGCATTTATCTTCTCCTAACCACCCTTACAAGGACAAGCATTTTTAATGCACAGATACACCATATAACAGAATAACACTTGCTTTTGATAGAAACTTCAGAAAAGACAAAGTGCACGCAATGCTGGTCTCAGCTTTGTGAAAAACTGTCTGCATCTGCTTCAGAAGAATGACTGGGCAATCTCTGAATAACAAGTTGAATAATTGAATGAGATAGCTGGAGTTTTTTCTAGAAGCACCTGGAAGGTGTTTTCCAACAAGATGCCTTTCCACAAGCACTGCACACCTTTCTTAATTAATATATATGTAATGTATGTCTGCCTTTAGAATCATCCAGTAAAACTGCATCTTCCTCCTTCTAAACCCAACTTAATACCAGCCATAAACACCAGTCTTGTGTTTCATTACTTACTCCAGTACCTTTAAAAGGTACATTTCCTACACAGCAATCACTCTCTTGAACTTTTCTGTCTCAGTTTCAAGGACATCCAAAAGATAAATATCCCACAGAGAAACAGTACTGCAATATTACAGAGAAACAGGCAAATCCTTTCCAGGACAAACACCAAGCAAAAAAATACGTCCCAAGACAAAGGCAGTAGATTATTTATTTTTTTATTAACTTTACAAAAAATAAAAGGTTAGAGCTTCAGAAGTATTTATAAGATGATTTTGATCTTCCAATATGATTAAGAAGGCACTTTAAAAAAATTGAAAATAGTAGTATAAAAGATCTAAGATCAACTTTTATTATCCTTCCAGGCTTTTTTTTTTTTTCTCCATTCACAGACCTAGAAGCAGGCTCACTTGCATGTTCCAAGACAACCAGACTACTGTGTTACAGAGCAAAGGCTTGCACTGCTCACACACAGAAGCTTCTGCACCAGAGCAATCAGAATAGATTCTGAAATATCTAGAAAATACTTTCATCCAAGCTTCTGTCCAGGTTCTGAAGTGCAACAGGAAAAAACCTGAAGGCCAGCCCACAAGCCCTGCTCATCTCACTGGTGAAAATATTTTAAAAGAGTGACTTAAAAAGTTATGCATGAACAAAATCCAAATGTACACACCTTCACCCTTATTTTGCTGCAACCACTAGAAATTAGACAACCACCTACCTCTAAGAATATGACTCTTCATACCAAGCAACAAAGGTCATAAGCCAGACCACAAGGTCTGCTGGATGAGCAGCTTTTGCATACAGTTTTCACCTCAAAGATCTCAAGGTGTTGCATTTTCACAAGCTATTTTACCAGGGAGAAGACAAGCTGCATTCAGCCATTTAAGCCATGTCCCTTTCTTCAGTTAAAATCACCTCCCACATCACTCCTCCTTTTGAGGAAGAAAGAAGGAGCACAAACACAGAACATTTAAGAATGCTCCCTCTGGCACAATTAGCCCTGGACATAAACTTCCTCCCTGGTCTTGCAGAGCTCCCTAACAGCATTACTGAAACCACCTAAACCAAACAGCCACCAACACTTCCAGAACCTCTAGCAGGTCCCTCTCTTAACTAACTTTATATCTATTCTGCATTCCCAGCTTATCTCTGCTTCCTAAGCTACCTCTCAGCCATATGCAGACACAAAAACTCCTCCCAACTATTAAAAACTAATTAAGTCTGACTGCCTTAATTACCTGCTCATCCAAGCTGTTCCTTATGTCCTGGCCCCTTCCCTCATTCCCCGCCCTCTGTGAAGAGAGGTCAAACTCACTGAGCTGCAGGTGACACCAGTTGTTTTAAAAGACCACAAAGTTCTGCTGAAAATTTTAGAAAGGTTTAAAAATCCCAGCAGACTGTCCTTCCAAAGGCAATAAAACTGGAAACTGGATGTGTGAGCTTTGTACCTGAGGAAGAAATGGAGAAATGGAAAGAAAAGAAATGGAGAGGAAAGCTGGTGGTCTGCACATTTCTGCCCAGGCAGCAATCAGTGTGAGAGGAGAAAATCTCATGTAGATTCAGGTGCAATGCTTCAAGCACATAGCCAGCTGCCTCCAATTCCCAGTGAGACCAAGAAAAAAAGTACTTCTCATAGCAGTAAAGTGGCACAAATAAAAGAAGAGCAAATGATGCAGTCTATGTGCAAAGATGCTTTTTTTATATGCAGCTCACAGGAAAACTGTTTTCTCAGAAGATCCCTACTACTGAACACAGTAGATAACATAGCAAGAAGCCAGGAAAAAAACCCTAAACTTTTAGAAGAATACATGGAAATCAATACAATGGAGCATTGCTCAACAGGAGAGTTCATGGAAATATGTGTTACAATTTCATTCTTGGGCTACCAGTTAACTGCATGCAATACAAGCCAAGAACATACACAGTACCTAAATAATTCCTCAGTCAGTCAAGGAGAGCTTCAAGATAAGGCCACACTTCAAATTTATGGAAGAAAAGAAGAGTCCAGAATTACAAGTGTCATTACTCTAACAATATTTCTAAAAGCAGAAAAAAAGAAGAGTATATATTCTGATAGCAAAGGCAAAGTTTATGACTTGTTCTACACTCAAATAAACTTACAAAGTCTTCTGATGGACATTGCAATTCATCCCATTAATCTGGAAAAGTATCTTGAGATGGGATGATTTACTGTCTGGAAGTACCTGTCTCTTTCTATCCACTCACTGGAGAGAAAGGCTAAGCAGGCAGTTTAATTGAGACATCTAACTGGGGATGGCTAATGTTAGGTGAAATTAAATCTACCCACAGTCCCTGTTCTCCTTGCTACCAAGGGACCTGAGCAATTTGTCCACTTCTATGTTTCAAAGGGTTATTATGGTAGCAAATTTGTTATGCAGTTGGGGTACTTGTGAACTGCCTGGTGAACTCCCACAAGCTGTGCCAATCTTGAAAATGCAACTCATTAGAAAAGACATTAAACACCATCTTGACTTGCAGGACTTAGACTTTTTTGGCCAAGCAAGAAGGGAAGAAAAGAATTTTCTTTATAAATAGAGAAAATTAAATATGAAAATAAATGGAACATATACTAAACATATATACATATCAAAACGATTTTCCTTCCAAAAAAATCTACTTAGACTTACTCTGAGAATTATAGTTACTTGAAACACCTGATATAACACCAGTTCCTGGGCTCTTTGGTTTTCTGGCCTAAAACCTTGCTGGCATTCAACTGGTCTCTAGTTCATCAGGTTTACAAGAGATGCTGCTTTTTTAAAGAATATAGTCCATTTATTTATGTATAGGCAGATATGAAATTGAGGAAATGTTGTGCAATGTCCAATATCTAGATTTCTTTTTTTCTAGTATTTACTATGGAATTTCTCTGATTTTCTCTTAAATTAAAAAAAAGAAAAAAATCCTGAACAAAGTAATGGAGACAGCTGACAGGTCAGTACGATGTTAAGGCACTGAAGTTCGTTCTCTGAAGTTTGGTTTTTGTTGGGTTTTTTTTGGAGTTTTGTAGATCTGTGACTTTTGCAAAGAGGAACCAGCAATGTTATGTTAAAAAGAAACAATATTCAGGGGAGGTTTCTTGTGAGACACAGGCCTTTGGGGTTAGTTGTTTATTTTTTTCAACAGCAGGAATTTATGAAGAAAACACAAGTGAAAAATAAAGTTTTAACTCTTCATACTATAAAGGACTATAATATCCTTTATGACTCTCCAGGAACAAATAATGGCCAAAGTCCTTTTGACATTAACCACAGCAGACTGGAGCAGTGGGAACTGGTTTTTGAAGTATTTAGTTTTATTTCTTTTTCCTTATTGAGCTTATCCCATAACAATGTGACACAGAAAATGACAAGTTATTCATTTCTATGTACAAGGTAAATAGAAATGGTGACAACTTATCTGGTACTATCTGATCAAAAATGGTTTTTAGAGGAATTACAGAGTCCGAAATTTGAACCAGTGATATCTCATGAAACAACACAGACTTCATGCCTACATATCAATCCATACCTGCCTCTGGTCTGGCTCCAGACACCCTTAAGCCATGCTGATTCTCTGTGTGAGGTAAGACCTCACACACTTGATAATACTAAATCCTTTACAACCTCTTCCTCACAAGCATCATCTCAAGGGATCAGAGAAGTCAGCTCAGTGGAAAGGGTATCTCTTCCAATCTGCTATCACACCTGGGTCCACAGGGGAGACAAACCCCAGTAAAGCCTGTTCATTACAAATGTGCTGCTCACCCAGGAAGCCGTTTTCACTTCTGTGCAATAAATATACACAATTCCTTGCTCCCTTCAAAACCTCGTCCCATTTTTCAATACCAATACTATGTTGGAAATTCATAGCTAGCACTCTGGACATAAGACTAAACAAATTCCAAGTATTTTAAATATCCATGGTTTCTTCAAAACCACAAAAGTTAAAAATCCTTCAAAACTTCCTGGAAAACTGTCTGCTTTCTAGAGACGCAAGCTCTACAAAATTGCAGTGATGGATTTTATTTTTTTAATATTTTTAACTTTTTAATTTTTTTTTTCGTTTGATTTTTTTTTTCAGAAAAATGGAATACAGAAAAGGTTAGATGATGAGATTAATAACAGGAATTTCATTTCATTACAGCTATGCAGCAGTTTTTACCACTCAACAGCGAGCATTGCTGATTATAAGGGTTAAGGACACAAAGCGATGTTGACAGCAGTGGAAGGATGGTATGTGACATGGCATTATGGTCTCCTCCTCCATGCAAAGGGTGCATGAGGCATCCTTCATCTTGCTTGGAAGCTGAGAGAATAGCATATGTCAGAGTGACATCACTGCTTTGCAGTGATGAGATGATGCAGGGGAATCACCAAGTATGTTGCTCCATAGAAGTGTAAAATCAGGAAGAAGACATTAAGAAAGCAGCCAATCTGGATAGAATGTCAGGACATAAAATGTAGCAGAGTTGCAAGAGGTAAAGTTTTTAAGTAATGAAATACATTTATAAGTTGTGTATGAAAAAGTGTGTAGTGGGAAAACAATCTTTCCTTAACACTGTTACACAATGTCATTAGGGATTACTTCCTCTAGCTTACAGAAATCAATGCTACGACAGGAAGAGACAGAGCAGGAGAAATATTGACTGAGCTGTCAACCATAGGAGTACATCTCTCTGAACCTGTGGGTTTGGGCTTTGATGAAGCAAATGCATTCAATAGATGTTTTTATAGGAGCTCAGGCACTCACTCAAACTACTCACATTTCATATCCACTGTCTAGTCTCAACTTTCAACATAGTGACTCACTCTTTTTGAGATGAAATTGCCAAAAGTAGTATATGTCTATCACTCAAACCCATCCATGGATTCTTGACACCTAACAATTTGACATGGTCTCTGAACCATGGTGCAGGCATTGTCATGACACTGTGATTCCCACTCTTTGTCTCCACTCCGGTTTACTTGTTTAGTAAAGACATTAAAGAAGGAAAAGAGGAAAACTTCTAGACAAAGCCAGAGATAAAAAAGTCCTCTCTTCATAAACTCTCTTTACACTTACAACACCTTTGTGCTAAAAAATCTCCAGACCTTCTCTATATGACCTCCCCTATCCTACTTGATTGTTAAAATTAATAATTAATGCATTTTAAATTTCAAAGTATGTATTTCAATGGTGATGAACTTCACAGGCCTTTTATTTCTCACAAATCAAATAAGAACTATATTAGAAATTGTGCTATCCATCTCAAACCACATCTTCCTTATCAGAATTGACTGGTCAAGCTCAAGCCAACGATACTGTAACCACTAATTCCTTCTCCATTCCAATTTGTATTGATCAAGTGAAGTGCAGCATCCTTGAAAACACAAACAAGCTGAAAAACTGTTACTGTATGTGAGAAGCAATAACATATTTCTTGGGAATTTTGTATGGTGAAAGAATTTTTCTGTGATGATGCTGCAGACACCATGATTTGCTGTGCAGTCAGCACTTTCTTCCAAAGCCAGAGAGTTTGAAGATAAGCTGCAAAGAGATCGAGGAACAACCTTCAAGTCTTCCAGATGGAGTCGACATAAAGTTGGCATTCTTACCCCATAAAATGTACAATTAAGAAATTGTAAGAAAGTCACAAGACATAGAAACATGCAATTAGATAAGGAGGAGAAATAAGCTGGGGAAAAAAAATATGGACACATTCAATGCTTTGAGGCCAAGAATTCTCCCAAGCACTATAGAGAAGGTAGGGGAGCACAACACAGCTATAGAAGAGAAAATTTAGTTATAAAGTGACTTTCTAAAGCAGCTGTTTCTGTGGAAAAAAGACTGAGCTAAGAACAAAGTGTAGCATTATGCTGAGCAATGTTCTATTATCAGCAATTGGTAACTTAAACAATGAGCCAGGGAACGCCACAGTATGGATATCACCAGTATGGATTCACTCCTATTGAAAGAATGCTCAAGGAAGTATAAGATGCATTACCAGAAGAACTTGGAACATATGACATCTTTTATGTCGCTTAGACTCACCATTTTCCTGAGTAATTGAAATGGGCACGAGGAGGTGTAGGGGAAGTGGTCACAGCACCAAGCCTAACAGAATTCAAGAAGTATTTGGGCAATGCTCTCAGGCACATGGTGGGACTCTTGGGGATGGTCCTGTGCAGAGCCAGGAGTTGGACTTTATGACCTTGTAGGTACCTTTCAACCCAGGATATTCTATGGTTCTATGATTCTATGACACAGACAGTCTTGGCTGTGGCAGAGAGCAAAATGGGATTTGTTTTGTGGGACCAAAAAACCTGTATTTCCTCAGAAGCTAGCACAGAACTACAAAAATGGAATTAACAAGTCTATGTTGATTTGAGATAAAGGAGTAACACCAAGAATGTAAAATAAATTGATTGTAATGAGAGCTCTTCTCTTTGAGCAGCTATTGTAAGAAAGATTATCTGTTCCATTATAATAGCAGACAAGGAATATGAAAAGTGATCCAGAATATTTGAGTAATATTTTGTCTGAGGTATTAAAAGATAACAAAGTGACCACACTGAAAACTGATACAGAGTAGGAAACCATCAGACATGCACTATAGAGAGTATCAAAAAACAATAGAAGAACAAATGCAAATATAAAGACAATGGATGCTCCCATAAAGGTGTGGGGGGACCTTTCCTTTTTTTATTAATGTTCACCAAGGAAAATAAGAATTCAGATTTATGCTTACAATGAAGATTATAATAAAGCCAGAACAGAGAATAGCCTTGATAAGACAATGCAAAAGACAACAGTGCAGAAATTAAAGTAAAATATGGCATACAGTAGATGTAATAATCAGAATATTTTACATGTGTTTCCGTACTGGGAGCCAAAGGCATGAATCATGAAGGTTCAGTGAAGCACAAAAATAAAAATCTTTATTTGCAAACAATGCAATCATAGAAAGGTGGAGGAGGTACTATAATGATCTCTTTAATGGTGAGAGATAAAAGTGAACAACAAATTGTTATTTTCTAGATAAAATAATCATTCTCAGAAGAATCAAATTTTTAAAGTATTCAAAAGGCAATTAGAAATTCAGGAAAAATGCTGGCACTTCCCGCTAAATTATTAAGACTTGGATGCAATAAGCTTAGTCAAATTTTTTACAACCTAATTTTGATAATATTTCCTAAGAGCAGGAAGAGAAAGTCACGTTTCCAGTTTCAAAATAAGGATGTATTGGAAATGTAGGAGTTCTTTTTATGTTTCTTCCCATTTCATCCTCAGAAATCCAGCTTTCATACCTTTTACAGACACGTGCTCTTTAAACACAGGAAACAGTGAGTGATGATGAATATCGGTGTCTGGCAAAGAGTTCCCTCCCAAGATTAGTCACAAAAAAATGAAAACAAACAATCGGTTTTAGTTAGGTGTTGTCTCCAAGAAAAATGCTGATATAAAGACAACTAAGGTGTAATTTCTTAGATGATATAGGAATAATCTAGTGAGTCCTTGGCCTGTAAGGAGAGTGTCTGACATCTTGGAACACCACAGCACAAATATGCAACTGTTTGTTATGTAGGAAATTGGATTTTCAAGTAGGGACACAAGGAATTCTCTGCTCTGTTTCATAGCAATCCAATGCTAAAGTGGGAAGATGAAGAGGCCCCACACTTTCCAGATCAGTCCAGTCGTTGGTTGGAAGGCATTGAAGCAATCTGCTTTGACTTCTGAATAAGTGGCTGCTGCAGGAAAGACAAGGTCAGAAAAAATGGTGGTTTTGGATCAGTGAACATGACTGATATCCAAGGATTGTAAAACTAGGTAAATAGCCTTGTAATGATAAGATCTTGAGCAAGCTTTCTGTCAGGCAGTGAGGTTGCAATGAGTTTGGTAGCCTAAACAGCTGACAGCTTTAAATAATAGTAGAAATTTGTGGAAGGAATAAATTCAATTATTTGCTGCTTTGAACCTAAGTGACAGAAGGAAAAAATTTTTTGTACAAAAGACCTTAAAAAGTTACCAAATTAAGAAGGAGATCTCTTGACTAGATTGGCACTGGTATTGCCTAATCACCAGCTGAGGAAAGCTGACAAGTGGAAGGGGTGACATTGCACTGCAGTTCGACTGTAGTCAATGCCAGCACAATATAACTGGCATGGGTGACAGCTGCTGTGACTGGGATAGGTTTGCTAGCTGTCAACCACCACAGCAAACTTACTGAGCTCCTGGGTACATAAAGTGATCTCATTTTGTTGTAGACTTTTCTAGAGAGAACTATTTAGCTGACTGTTCTGCACAGGATTCACACCACCACTCCTACTGCCCAATATGTTTGTTGAACATGGTTTTTGTAGGGATTCTAGGCATCCAGCTGATACTCTTTTGCAAACAGGATGCTTGTTCATGTCAGTGCTGTGAAATCCTATACCTTTTGTCTCCACCCACCTTCCCCTTCTACCAGCAGCGGCTTTCAGGTTCTCCCTGCTCCAAACCCCTGTGCTCACTCCCTGTATTCAGTGAGCATTCCTTCTCCCCCAGGCCTGTCACACAATCTAAACCCCAACACCACAGAAGGTGAGACAGGCATTCAAATCTGGATGCCACTGCAAGAGGAGAGATGCGGTATAGTGGCCAGAGCAGCAATAACTGCAAAAATTTATCATCCCAGCTTCTTCAAATGCCCCTCCCTGCTCCATGATCGAGGTACACCAGAGCAATAAATTCTTCTAAGAGCCCTTAAATCTATCACACTAATTGCTAAATGCAGAGTAGCCATTCATTTTTCCTGGTAACACAGCAATGCATGAATTTGCTGTAAGATTTTTATTTTTTTTTTCTAATATTTCCTTATGATTAAACTATAAAATAAAAGAAAATGTAACATCACTGTCTACTTTCAGGCAAATGGTTTTTTTTCTGTAGCCTGGAGAGAAGTTCAGCATGAAAATCATAAAAGATTAGGAGGACTGTCACCACAAAGGGACAGATATTTTCCTGCTCTATTCACATGCAGTCTTAGCATTTAAAAATGCATGTGAATAACACTTACTTCTAGACTTCAGAAAGAATAAACAATACCCATATTTCCAGAAATTTCCTAATAGCATTCACTTTAAGTTTCTTTCTAAAACTATCATGGAAAGTCTTCCTTCATTTAGCAATAAGAGTAAGAGAAATTGGACTGTATTTTACCAGAGGGGTCAAATATTTAAAATAATAATATTCTTTGCACTTGGTTGATAAATATACATGGAGAGAAGTTTCAATGAAAACACAGGCAATAATAAGAGGCAAACTTCAAATCATGAGCTTGTCCTTTGTCAATTTGTTCAGTGTACAGTAACCTTGTCAAATTAAGAAAATTCCAAGTGTATTGGGAAAGGCTGCCCTCTTCAGACAAACTTAATAAAAGGTACACTGAAGAAGTTCTGAGTGTCTTGAAGTTAAAATAAGAATGTGGTGAAATTAACTGTGCAGCGCAATATTAGCCTATTAACTTTCTTCTGCTTAATAACAATTTGCTATCACATAAAGAAAAGAATTTTTTGTCATTAGCTACATATTAATGTGTGTTTGTTTAGACTCACAACAGACCCATTTATACTGTTTCTGTAAGGCTGCTATAATTTTAAGTCATATGCTGAAATATAAAGACATAATTAATTAAGAAATCTATTGAGTCTGAACCCTCCCTATGTCATGTTTTGTGCTGTCATACAGAAAAATAACACATTTTGCATCACTGAATTTCCGTCACAGGGGAATTTTCATTAAACATGATAAAATTGCCTTTTATTCCTCTAATAAAACTGGGGGTTTAGATAGGTTTTGATCTCCCTAATGATCCAAACTAGTGAGTGGAAAAATGTCTTTGTCATCATGATTGGTGTTTTATAATTGATGGCTATTTTTAATTTCATGAACAAGTAGAAAACAGCTTACTTAGACAGAAAGCCATTTTCTCTTTTCCTTGCTATTTGTCATCTGTGTGTCTTCACAGGTGAAATTGTGGATTTTTATCTTCTATCACACCAGGTGGCAAAGCACAAGACTACCAAGTATTTTCCTGGTGAATGTAATAGAATTTTCATAAGGAAGACCCTGTTTGGGTTAATGACTGTAAATAACAGCTTCCAATTTACTGGGGAGGTGAGGTGGACATAAATAATTTTTATTGGTGTTTTACTTTGAAAACAGAAAGCTGTATCATAGAATCTTCTGAGGAGACCTAGAAGTACATATTATGCTCCACAATACCAAGCCCAATTCTTATCTATCCACATTTTCAAGACCTTTACCAGGACCTGGAACTGTACTGCACCAAACAGTCATTAACTCCCGATATAGCCCCCTAAACATTCTCCAGAACAGGGAGCAGAGACAATGCTACAAAAAGATGGTCCTAAAGACAGAAAGATACGAGGAATTTAGCTGCCAATCTGATAGGAGTCTCTGCATTCATTAGAAAACTTCTTTTTTCTAGCTTTTCAGCAGAGCGCCCAATGTCATGATGTCTCAGGAGAACACACCTAACTGCCCAACAAGTTTGTGACTTGACAGCAGGATTGCTCTTTTCCTTGCAAAACACCTTTTTTTCTTTTTTTTTTTTTTAATCTTGTCTCAAAGCACAATTAAGTTCAATTTATTCTATATTCTGATCCAAAATTTGAATGAAATTTCCTTCCTCCTTCACTACATCATACAAGCTTTCAGGACAACAGGTAATTTCATCCATCGTGTCCCTTTTTACAGACAGTCTCTTCCATCTCTGAAACAGACAGCATTTCTAAGCTCACTTTAAGAAACACCCCATGCTCTTAACTTTAACCATGTGAGGAAGTCTCTCTGAACACTTGTGGGTTTTTTTTCTCCTTTGTTAAATAGGATTCGGTTTAAGATGTACTTAAGTTAAGAATTACTTAAACGCTTTGTTGAACTGGGGCCTGAAATGGGACTTTAATTTCCTTAACAGCTCTCAGTATACCATTACTAGAATAAATGCAGAAAAATCAGACTTTCTGAAAAAATGTGTCTCGAGGGTGCTAGTACAAGCAAATTATGGAGCAGTTAAATAATGCCAAACTATAAATCTCATATCTACCAACACTTATCCATCTGTCTTACCAGTGTGCTAAGGAGTAGGTCCTGTTTAAAGACTGAGATGTTAGAGCTGGAAATGAATACTTGCCTTTTAGTCCCCTCCTATGTTATGGTATTCAGTTTCATGTATAATTGATGGGCTGAAATTTTAAGACAGACTGAGTAAATAAATTATGAGTATTCAAAATATCACCCTTTTGCCAGTAAACCCCTGTTATTCCTCACACTGACTCAGCCACATCTCATGCTGCTATCTTTATTTATAGGAATAGTATTTTCTGAGATTTTGTAGTACACACTTACTAAAATTATTTCAATGGAAATTACTTCAATGTCAAACATAACCATGATTTTGTAATAATCAAAATACAGTACAGCTTTGTTTGGGTATTTTCCCTTCATTCAATTGAGACATATGTAAAAGAAAGGCATATTAGTTGAATACCAGCATTTTTTATGCTATTCCTAGTTCTTGCACAATAGAATTCCTAAGAACTCTGCTGTAATTCTTTCCTGCAGTGAAACACAGGGGTGTCCACATTGGCATTCTTGAATTTTCTTAGGCCGTTAAATCATAAGGCTGCCTGCACTATGCAGAGAGATTGGGTTATGAATTTTCTGAAGTGACAGATCCTGTTATATAAGCCACTGGTGAGTCTGGGAATGCCATTCAACATTTTCAGATTTGGAATTAATTTTATTCTACTTTTTCCCATGGGAAAAATGAAAATGTTCACAATTTTGCTGGTAAGGAGTGCAGTTTCCACGACAAAATCACATCCCTGGGAAAACCCCAAGTATTCCTTCCAGCTTTGGGTATACAGAGGTGCAATTCTGACCTGACAGCTGTGCACCTGGTGCAACTTATTGAAGAACTCAAACAAGGATGCTAAAATTAAAAGGCTGCTGGACAAGATAACTGTGCATATTTCATGTAAAAGGCAAGGCTGATGGACTTGAAAAAAATCTAAGAAATTGTTCTTGTGGAATGCATTATAAGCCTCCCTTATATAAAAATACCAGTCTTTTCTCACATGCAAGTCTTTCCACTTCTGTCAGGTCCAGGCTAGCGAGTGCTAGTCAGGTAAGCCCACTGTCCCTCAGCATTGCTGAGGTGCCATCAAAAGTGAGCTGTGACACAACTGTCTGATACAACTTATAAAAGTTAATATCACATTCTCACACAATTTAGTTAATTCAGCAACAATATGTAATCACAGTTTACTGAGTTCTTCCAGAACTCATAAAGTAAATAACTGGAGCAGTAAGAACTCTTCTACACACAGCAATTTTCAGTAAAAAGAATTTGAACAGGTAAATGAACACATGCAAGTTTATTAACAGACAAAAAACACAAGAAATGAAAATTTCCCGTGAGATAGACATTCATTTTGAAAAATTAGAGGAAACCAGTGTAAATTCAGAGACAAGGCAAAGACTACTGATTTTCCTTAAATAAAAACAAGAAAGCAACCTAACTCTGTCCCAAATAAGAGCTGATAAATTCACTCAATTTGGCCTGTGACCCTTGTACCTTGGAGCTGGAATTTTCAAATTTCACTGGTAGGTGGACATGAAATACCCCTTCATTCCTTTGAAGAAGCCAGTCTGAAGCTGCAATGAGCCTGCAAATAGCGATTAGCATTTTAAGTGGCACCCTGAATAATAAAATGTCTTTGAGCTGGATTCTAATTTTCTGGAAGTGAAAGATACTCTTTACATTTACCTCACAGGAGCCTAATTTTTGTCTTGTCCTGCTAAATGAGAGGTCACAAGGTATCAGCTCCAATGAATCTCTCCTAGGTTCTTCAGGTAATATTTAATTCTTGACATTTCATTTGTGACTTTTCTGGAGGCTGTAGTTTGTGGCTCCCTGCCCTGTTCCTTTCCAGCCTGAAGAACAGTACGTGTTGTGAGACAGACTGCAGGAGGCTGTAGTACTACCTTTCTGCTCCAAAGAACTGCAATAATAATATTAATAATATTATTATTTATTATTGTATTATTATATAATAATAATAATATAATAATGCAATGATGCTTGACACTTATCTGTTATCAAACCATTCGCTCAAGGTTACATTGATCTAGCTGTGCACACTGCACCTCAATAAAACTATTTTTACAGGTACACTGTGACACATCAAGATGTTTCAGAGTAATTTGTAAAGAAATCTGTCACATGATTTCAGTAAGAACTAAGAAAAGCAAGAAGGTTTTTTTGAAGCCGTTTGATGTTCTCTTGAATGATTAAACCTTGTGTGAAGAATGACCTCCTCCCAGGCAGGCCTGAATAACCATCTCTGAAGTCTGACTTTCCCACAACACTCAAAAATCCTACTCCCCACATCTGGACCCTGAGAGAGGAATGGGGCTGTGAGGGATTTTATGGTATGATCTGCACCTCTCCTAGCTGCTGAGACAAAGTTCATGACAACCACTTACAGTGTTCAGCTCAGTCTTCAGCCAAGTATTTAATCAGTAAATGTTGTACCAGGCTAGTTAAAAGCACACAGGAAGGACTTGCTGTGACATCAAACTGAAGCCTAGTAAAACCAAAATAACAAAGGAAAAAATCTGAAGCTAGGTAAAAATATCTCAATCCACAACTGGGGAAGCATTCAAATAGCAGTAAACCTTCATTCCTACCTGCTTCTGTGGAAGTAGTGTAAAGCAGAAATGCCTAATGGAAAGAAACCTAACCTGGGCGGGCTCTTTCAGGAGAGCAAATAGACAGAGAAGTCTCTTGATGCCCATGTAAACGTCATTACTTTCTTTCTAACTTCTGCCCACACAAGGACGTTGGTCAAACAGTTCACAGAAAAGGGCAAGCACAGGCTTAGGAGTTGTACCGCCCCCAGAGAAGACTTCCTCTGCTCTGGTTTTTAAAAAGCATAAAGTCTCTTGCTTTCCTACAGGAATCTTGAAATCTGTTCCATTTTCCATGCTTGATTACAGAAATCCTCTCTGGATTCCCTGAAAGAAAAGTATTAAGCAGAACACCCAAAGTTTTTTTAAAATACTGCAGCACTTGAGTTTCTGCCTGCCACTCAGTGAAACACAGCAATTTAAAATTACTGAAGCTCTTAAATTAAGTGCTTAAATTTGAAGGTGATCACCACTCTGAAGATGTGAACAGCTATCTGAACTATCAAACCTCTTCAATTTACTCCAAGCAAGTCATTTTTGGAAGTGATAAGGGAGTCTGTGATTGTCCAGACAGTACTGATTTAAAGCTTCTGCTCAGTTTTCTACTTCTTTTTACAGGTGTTTGAGCGATTCTGCTGGCATATAGAAAGACTGTGATGAACATATTTGAGCAACTTGGGGAAATGTGTGTGACTTTTGTTTTGGGTGTAAGCAACCATTCTGGATCAGTGTTTTCCTTCAGGAGCCATGTCAAAGCAAGTGCTTTTACCTAACCCTTCAACCGTTGTATGAAGATAAAAATTGAACACCATTATCCATTTTCAAAGTTTTCACTTAATAGACAATATGCAATTTTCTGAGTGCACTGAGAATGTCATTGCTTTGTAGCTACAAATTGAAACCTATAATGCTCATCTCCAGGAAGCAGTTATTAATGTGGGGCTTTTTTTACAATACAGTATATTTTTCTTGCAATTTTGGCACACAGTGCCTTTTGAAAATATTTTCTCAAATGAACTAGTAACAGCTATTTACCCTCTGTAATATATTACTCAGTGATGAAATACTTCTATTCCATACACAAACCTCTTACAGCTGCAGGGACTAGAGAAACACAAGAGATTCTAAAACTCCTACATGATTCTTTCCTGTACCATCCAAAGTAGCTTCAGGCCAGAACGAGGCCTTGACAGGTTTTGTTTTTTATAATTTGGACAGCTTTCTACATATTCCCAGAATTGTTAAATATTGCATTATTTCCCACACTACATAAAGTTCAATTAGAAACATTCTTTCTCTGGGCCTTTTTCTTTTGCTCCTCCAACTGCCCCATGGCAGAACTGTCACAGCTAATGCTCTGCTTTGCTTCACGACTCCCAGAAAATATTTGCCATTTTCCTTGCTGAATAGCATTAATGGTAAAGCATAATTATCTGAAAACTCTGATGAATTCTAGTATTTGTAATAAATTAATTCCACTTAATGCCTCATATTTTTAAGGCACTCTATCTATCAGAAATAACTTCTGAGCTGAAGATTTGTCAGTTAGCCTTCCAGTTGTAGACTCCTGAAAATCATTTGTTTTTCAAGTGGAGGCACATTTTGGCTATTTGACAGCAGATCCTTTTATACATCTGTACTGACCCATAATCTACTGCAAAGGATGTGTGTTAGCATTTGTGTGCTCTGCCTCCTAAAACACGTGAGCCAAGACCTGGGGGGGTTCTTGCTGCAATATCTGTTGTTTATTCACACTTTTTGGATACCCAGCTCATATTTATGATGTTAAGATGTTTTGAATGTGTGTGGGAATATTTTTTTAAGATATTTTTTTTTTCATTTCAAGGATTTCTGCAACCAGCAAATTCTGATTCCAGTGTACAGCTTCTGAGTCACTTGGTGCTTGTGCTGCATCCACCTACTTTTTCTTTAATGGCCAGTCAAATGCCAGAGGTGAGATAATGCAACAATGCTTGACATTTATCTGTTATCAAATCATTCGCTCAAGATTACATTGATCTAGCTGTGCACACTGCATCTCAATAAAACTATTTTTACAGGTACACTGTGACACATCAAGATGTTTCAGAGTAATTTGTAAAGAAATCTGTCACATGATTTCAGTAAGAACTAAGAAAAGCAAGAAAGTTTTTTTGAAGCTGTTTGATGTTCTCTTGAATGATTAAACCTTGTGTGAAGAATGAGTTGACAGGTTAATTTTCCAAGTCAAAGTCCAGGCTGCAGCACAGCCATTTCTTTCATTTCAGTTTATATATCAATGTGGAAGAGTTTGTCTGTCAACAGCAGAAGTGTAAGAGTCATAGTTGCTTACTTTGTTAATTGCTATGACTTTTTACATCTCTGTTCTTTGATATTTTGGCTATAATGCTGCATTATTCTGTGGGATTTTTTCCTATTTCCCTGCTTTGCAGAAGCATTCAGTAATTTATCAGCAATCTCATTCTCATAAGCATTTCCCTTGTGATATGAATTTCATCTGAAGTTTCCTCAAGTTTCTGAATGTTTATCATATCTTTCTACTGTACCTGTAAATTGCAGTAATAGTAATTTCTGAAAAAAGTCTTAAAGCATTAATAATTGAGCTGGTAGAATCCTTTACTGCAGCTTAACCAACTGTTTGACCTTCTTGATTAAATTATCCATGTTGTTCCCTTTATTTCTACTCATGGTGCCTTGTTTTACACTGTCCTGAAAACTTTTTGCTGCCCCTTTTCTCAAAGGTATTTCTGAGCAGCTAATACTTTTCTTGCCTTGTTTCTTTACTGTCCCTCAGTTATGCAGACTTCAGAGACACTTTTCTGAAAATCATCAACAGCTGTTGCAGTGCCTATGATATGGTCATTCAAAAAAAATACAATGCCACATCAGGGCTGACTTGTGCAGGGCCTGAGCCTCAACACACGAAGACTCCTTTCATTGGTACAACCTGAAACGTGGGTTTTGTTTCTTGAATAACCTTTCCTTATGCTTTTTACAAGTGTGAAAAACAAGACATGGGAAAAAATTGCAAGACAATTTTGGCCCCACTCTTTGCCTTATAAGCTGGGATCAAGCAGTACTAGAATATCCCTGGCAGAGTTTCCTTTAACCACTTGTTTTAAAACCTTTAATGAGGAGCCCTGAATGAGTGTCCCAGTGCCACAACAATTACTCACTGTTCCTTCCCATCATTCATATATGTTTCGGAAGATGAAGTTTCCCCTCAGGCCTCCTTTTGCTAAATTAGACAAATCAGTTCCTTCACCTGATTTCTATAAGCACGTTTTCTAATCCTCTTTTCTGTTACTCTCCTCTGGGGTCTATTCAGTCTGTCTACTCTTAAGCCCATCTACCAAAAACCATATTCAACTGCAGTTACACCAGTTTCAGGAGGAGCAGAGCACGTTTCCTGCCACTGAGAAAAAAAATTAAAACATCCCACTGCCTCATTCTCATGTTTTCACATCATCATAATAAAAAGGTGTGTGGTTTTTTTTAATTTGTTCTGAACAGACAAATAACTTCTAGGATCAGCTCATCTACACCAGCTCACATCTTCAAGAGTTGACCCAAATTTCCCTTTAGTAGAAGTTAAATCAATCAGAGCAATCCCTGGTGACTCTGGATGACTCCTATGACTTATATACAGCCAGATTTAACAATGATTTGCACCCATTCTGAACTCTGACACTGGGTGCTGATTATTATTTTTTCCTCATGTTCATCTAAAACACAGGGATGGCGCTTGCTCATTGCATTGCCCAGCATATTTTGACTGCCTCAACTTTTGTTACTGCCATTACTGCAGAGATCCTGGCCTAGCAATGTTGTCAGTCAGAACATGCTGATGAGTAACTCCACAGTCATAACTGGCTCTGAGCCTACGAGTGATGGTGCTGTTTCTGCGTTAATGTTATGCTCACTGAATAGTAACTATCTCACACCCTTGGATATATTACAGATTTCCTCATTTTTAAAATGCTTTTTGTCAGCAGTGATGTTTGTGTGCTACAAGGATTTAGGGTTTGAATTTGTCCGTTTCTTTCATCACCGCTATCAATTTCCATTATTGCAACTAATGTTCTAAATGCTTTAGAAATTCTCTTACATACTTAGCTTCAGAAAAGTCTGTTGTAGAGACCTTCCCAAAAACTTATGGAAAGACTTGCCAAAATTGCTGAGTGTATTACCTTGCTTGTGTGACTACCTTAGTGTGCTTTTGATGCTTGACTTTATTTTGCTAATGAGTATAAGTTATAGAACTATCAATCACCTGCCAGTCTAGCAAAATAGTGAAATTCATTTCATCTGGCTTCTTTGACCTGTTAAACTTAAGTGGCCCTACCAGGAGTTAAAACTCCAGCATGCAGAGATGATAGGATCATTGAAACACAGGCTCTTTCATTACCACAAGGGGTAGCCCTCAAAGACTGAAATCTCAGTGGTGGCACTCACAAAGATTAACATTCCTGCCAGAAACCACAACCCAGCATATCAAAACACTTCTACCTAAAGTGAATGCCTGAATGCAAACTTAGGCGATGAAACTGAAGTAGCCCCGTTTGGGAAGGTGCTGAGTACTCACAGCTTTCAGCAATTTTATAGAATTAAATGAAAATACTACGTGATATAATAGACCTAAGAGAGAAAAACACAGTGGCACATGGCTATAGTCTTTTCAAAACAGAAATAGATCTTTGTGTGAACTTAAATAAAAATTCTTAAATATAAAGTGAGTAATTGCTTCTTTTTATATAGTTTAATTGATGGCCTAAAGCCAAGAACAGGTTTAAAATTAATCAAAGTTTCCTAAATAATTGTGTCTTCATGGTGATACAACCCTGAATAATGGACTGAATAATAGGTTAATCAATTGACTGATTCTTTCACTGAACAGAATATCAAATGAAAATATTCACCTATTATTTGTTCATTTGTATTTAGAAGTAAGCATATACAGATTTGACTTCCTGCCACACTGAAAAAGGATGGAGTATTACAGCATGAAGTGTTCAGAGAGAATTTGTCATCCATACAATTGAACTGCAGGCAAGGGTGACTGTAACACTGCCTCGTAGAACTCACCACCCAGCAAATGCTGTGTTTGATGTGCCAAGGAAAAGGTACTGACACTTGTCCAGCCCATCCATCAACAGCAGTTCTTTGGGAAACTCCCTCTCTGTTCTCTGCAGAAGGTTCAGGGCCGTGCAAACAGGACACTGAGCTGGATAATACAGGCCATCTAGCCAGGATGAACATGGCACATGCTGTCTGACACCAGATGCAGATTTGGGGTGCAGGAGGGACAACATATGCAGTAAAGAACCTCTGCCAAACAGAGAAGTCTTTTCCCCTAAAAGACTGATACTACTGCCTTTCTGAAGGTGTCAGTACTCCCAGATAATTTCATACAGTTAGTTTAGAGGGCATTTTTATGAAAGATTCAAGCCAGCTTATAGTATGCAAGAGCACAGTTTGGAGCTGTTCACAAAAAGAACAAAATGTGGAGGAAGACATGGAGATGGTCATGTTATAAATAAATCCATTAGTCTGCATTTAAAAAAATAAATGTTTTAAATGTAGGGCATCTTTGAGTCAGATGCTAAGCTAAGATGTTGGCAGGCCAACATGTTTTCTTTTACTTCTTTTGCTAGTTCTAGGTTGTATTTTCAAGTGTCAAGTTACTTTTCAGATCAGTACTGCATATTTATTTTTTTCTTTACCAAAGCAAAGCAATACAGATCTTCTGAAATAAAAGTGCATATTTATTTGACAGCACCCTGCATTACAGTAACCAAATTAAAACACATTTAATATTTCCTGTGCTGGCTTTTTATTATTTATCAAATGTTTCCATTTATATATTTATATTTATATTTATATATAAGTATACCTATATAAGTGTGTGTATATATACATATTTAAGTATATATATATATATTTATATATATAACTAAGTATAAGCAACTTTGAAAATTCATTATCATCTCTCAGAACCCTCCAACAAGAGCTTTATTGTTCAAAGCTGCTGTAAAGAGAGCCGCACCAAAGGGAGCCATTTGGACTGCACAAAAATGAACTTTATTGATCCTACATAAGTCATAAGCATGGTTATATTTTTCTGAGTGCCTTCTATGGTCACATTTTCCTAACGACAGTGTATGTGTGCCTATGTGTTAATGTTAAAGACAGCACCACTGCGCCTCACAACATTCAGCCAGCACATGGTCCAAAATTTCCAGTTTTGGAGAGGGATCTCTGCAACTATACTATATTCTCATTGTCATTATATGAGTTTATTTGGAGGCAGCCCTGGGCCCACACTAAAATACAAGACTGCAAAGATTTTCTGGCTTTTTATTTACACTTGATTCATTTGTTCCAGTTGTGGCCTTGACAACTGGGTGCTGTATGCTGGTCCGTTCGCTCGCATTAAGAAAAATAAAATTGGCACGTGCATGGAAGTGAAATAACTGTGCCCCCAAGTAAGTATTCTCACAAATAATCTGGCAGGTTACTCAGTAAGCACCATATTTGGAGAAATTCTTTGTGTGCCCAGACTGTGAAGCACAGAAAGGAGAGCTCTTGCAGACTGGTATCATAAACATAGCCAATGTCAACAGGTTTTATTTTACAGCAAATATTAAAGAGGAGATTTTCAAAGAAACATAAGTAAGTTATGAGTGCCCAGGGATCAAACACCTTTAGGCTCCTCTGAACAGCAAAAGGTCAAACAAAACGACCAATACACCAGCCCATACCAATTGCCATTCTGTAATGCTCCCTTAGGCTTCAGTCCAAGAAATCAGGACCTTTTTATGGAAACATAATTAAAACACTTTCTTTGCTTTCCTGTAATAGACACTTTAGCACCTGGTAATCAAAGGGAAATACCTGAAAAATCTGTTATTGGATTTCACTAAGGCCATACATTAGAAGCCTATTTGCTTTCCTGTAGCAAATTTGGTTGCAAATTCACTAGCCAGGGCTTCTTTAACAAACCAGAGTCCACATCCCTAAATCATCTACTGCCTGGTGAGCCTACCTGCAGAATTCTTCCCACCTAGAGGAATTTAGTTATCCAGCATGCATTTTTAATAGGTTCAAGTCACTTCCACTGTTTAAATGTTTGGACCCTAATATCTGCTACAATGCTGAGAACATGGAATGGGAATCCTGCCCTCAACACCCACAAGTGATTCACATATATGCTTCCCCTGGCTCAGACTGTGCTCAGGCCCATCTGTTTGAAAGCACCAATCCTGCTTTGCTGGTCCAATGTTCAGGCACCGATGCCAAGGGACAGGAACAGTGAGCAGGATTCTGCTTGTTCACATAAGGCTACAAGAGTCCTTTCCATTGCTCCCATCACTGCAGTCACACCAGGTCACTTCTGCTGCAGTCTCTCTGAAAAAGGCCTCACATCTGCTCGCTCAGAGTACGGGGCCGTGGAAGTGGGATACGGTCCAAGGGAGCTTTGGCTACACATGGTGGCTGCTGTGGGTGAAGCCTGTCTTCATGGGCTTGCCCAAGAGCCCATGCCTGAAGCAGAAATCTGTAGCTCAGGAAACAAAAAGTGATTCTGCTATGGACAAATCTCCTTCTTATTTGAAGGATCAGTACAGCAAAGGTGCCACAGGGACCCAGAGCTCCCCACACACATATTCAAGTCTGAAAAAACTAATGAAAGACACAAGTCAGAAACAAAGGACTCTGAGTAATGAAATGATTAAAGAGAAAATACAGTTGAAAACTCCTGGAACACATTATAATTTAATATCTCATTATTTACTAGGCACATTGAACATAACATGAATTTCCCTCTGCTCCACCAAGCCCACTTCATATTCCACAGAGCCTACGCTTCTGTATCTCATCCAAGCCGAGACGAAATTGTCTTGTATATCAGACAAACGTACTAGAGAGTAGCCTACACTTTGGTAATGTACAAGCTGAATGTTCCCAACAGTCCAACTACCACATCGTTTAGAGAATTTGCACTCACACATTTTCAATGCATAATGAGGGGTTTTAGCAGTTCATAATTATTAAGTAGTTATTTTACATGCCCTTGTGTGTGGTAAATAATACCACAGAGGAAAAAAGTAACCAAGGGTTTGTATAAATTATTCTGCATAAACCTACAAGCTCAGGTTTTAAATCTGCATTATCATGTTGGTTCAGATCTTTAGGCTTAGGTCTGAACAAACATGAACTTCAGGGACATTTGAAATTCAACTCTGTATCCTGACCTGGATTTTCTAAATGACCTTTGAAATTTGGAACTAAATCCAAGTGTTGCAGAGTCTCTATCTGGAAGCTTTTTGCTGATGGATTTTCATTCAGTCTAATGTAGGTGGCAAATTATGCTGGGAATAAGTCATTTTCAAGAGATCCAAGGTCTGGCATACAGACTACTGCTTCCAGCCATTTTAAATGGAAAACAAAGGTTCTTCATTTACCTCTGAGGCTTCTGTCTGATTTATTTTTCTTCTCTGGTTTGCATTTATTTGATTGTTTGTGCCAGGTATAATGGAGAAAATGCAGGCACTGCTAGAAAAGCTGCAATCTGCAATCCCTCAGCCACATTGACCTCTTGCAGACACCTCTGAATTGCAGAAGAAAGGAGAGATGGCAACTCCCAGCTGGACAGGCCTTTGCAGCTTGCCCAGATGTCAGAAAACTAATCTTTACTGGCCAAGATTGAGAAAGCCATAACTTTTTATAAAGCAGTGAAGCACATACTTAACTTTAGTCATGTATTTTGACTTAAGAATGCACTTAACTGCTCTGTTGAACATAGGCAGGCACAGACACTTGCCACGCCACACTGGCAATGTAGGGTCAGTCACTCTTATAGCACTGAAATATTCTCCAAAAATCCTGAAATAGGAGATACAATAAATCTTATTTATCAGGTAACTACTCCAGTGTCATAAAAGCACAGCTTCGTAGCATGGTTTGAGTTGGAAGGGACCTTAAATACCACCTGGTTGCAACCCTCCTGTGATAGGCAGTGACACCTCCCACTAGCCCAGGTTGCTCAAAGCCCATCCAAACTGACCTTGAACACTTCAGTGGATGAGGCATCCACAGTTTGTCTGGGAAACCTGTTTCAAGCCTCACCACCTTCACAGTAAAAAATTCCTTCCTAGTACCTAATCTAAACCTACCCTCTCTCAGTTTAAAGCCATTTGCACTCAACCTATTACCAGATGACCTTGTGAGAAGTCTCTCTCCAGACTCTTTAAGGTACTGAAAGGTTCTCTAAGGTCTCTCCAAAGCATGCTCTTCTCCAGGCTGGACAAGCCCAGCTCCTTCCTCTCCATCTTCCTAGGAGAGATGCTCCAGCCCTCTGGTCACCTTGGTGGGCCTCCTCTGGACTCACCCCAGCAGGTCCACATTCTTCACATGCCGGGAGCCCCAGAGCTGGATGCAGTGCTCCAGGTGCAGTCTCAGGAGAGTGAAGAAGAGGGGCAGAATCCCCTCCCTTGCCCTGCTGGCCACACTGCTTTGGCCATTCTCTTGTGTCAACAGATGGAAACTAGAAAAATGTCCATCTGACAACACCTGATACTGCACTTCAACAGCCCCAACAGTCTTCTGGCCCTTTCTGTGAAGGCAGACATTCAACTTATATTGGTAAGCCAGCAGATCTTACCCAAATAGAAACCAAAGAAAAACATCATCCCAGCAGTCCTCTTCTGAATTGTACTATAACTAAAATGAATATATGAACGTAATTCTGAAAAACTGACTTGTATTTCTTATTACTGTCATCTGTTTTGGTTATATAGAACTATGAACAATTAAAATTAATAAAAAAAGAAATTATTTTTGAAGTGCACAGAAATTCAGAGTCAGAAGTCAGTCATATTTTCAGGCATCTATTACTTGCTTTCTTGATTTGCTCAAGAAAATAAAGGAAGATTAAAAAAATAAGTCTAGTTATTAACTGCAGGAACTGACTGTCCTTAAAAGCAACTTCAGTTTCACGAAAATGTAAAACCCAAAAGCTTCAATCCACTTTGAGAAAAAAAAATCCAAGTTCCAGGGACAGTAAGAAAGCTACTGAAGCAAGACTTTTGTTTGCCTTTTGACCATTTCTGCATGCAGAACTCCCTGCAGTGCTGTCCAGCTCTGCTTCCTGAGTGCTTAGAAAGAAGCAATCTACCTTTGACCATGCTTTAATCTGCATTTTTCAGGACAAAAAGTTCTTGGCTGCTATGCTGATCACCCAACTAGAATTTTTAGGTACCTTCCAAAAATCTCACATCAAAATAGTGCTATGTCCTCTACCCAGTTTGCTGTCCCAATTTTTATTTTCTATTCTTAATGGAAACTATGGACACATTTTATTTCTGCTGTACTGGCAGATGATTTATGTCTCTACAGTTCTTCAGCATAATTGTCTTGCATTTTGTGTGAACAGTTGTAATTTTTTTTTAATTGCACTGTTTTAATTCATATTTTAAATAGAAATTACATGTAGATAAAGAGAATTAAGTTCCTGCTGAGATGAAGACCACTGGAGTCAGGATTATCATATTGTTTTTTGACTAGTATTATATGTGGTTGAAAGATGACCTGAACTTTCTTCCCTCATCATAAAAAGAGGAAACATGAATCAAAAGTCAGACTCCCATATTAATCAAATTGCCCTGATTATCTGGTATAGATCTAAAAAAGGAAGGTTTAAATACCTCCTACAATGGAAATATTTCAGAATGAACCTGACAGTACAAGGAAAAAAAGTAATCGATAGAAGCAAACGAACTTACATTGTAGTGATCAGGGAACAAACTGGGAAAGGGCACAAAAATTCCAAGAACCAAATGATTACTGTGGATTGTTTATATTAAAAAAAAAAATATCTATGCTCTTAAGGCTACTTAAAAGGAAGAAAGAAAAAGGAGAACATAAGTTTGTCTGTCTATAGAACTGCATTTCTGGATTGCAGTTTGCTGAACTTTACAAAAAGAGAGTAATTTCATATTAATGAAAAAACTGATCTGATGATATAGTTTTCTTTCTGGAGAATCGAGGATAGCTTTCCAAATATGATTAATATCAGTGTTAACTAAGTGGCAAATTTAGAGTCAGACTTCCTGCTGAATGCTTAGGAAGGAAAATCAAAATCCTTCACTGACACCAGCACTCCTATTTCTTGGTTTTCCTATCAGAGCTCTTGGGAATAAGTTTGATATTGTCCAAAGAGCCTCTTACCTAGAGGCATTGCTGATAACTGTGTCATCTTCTCACCTGGACATAGAGAGGAAAGGTATTGGGAGAAGGCATTGGGCTATGCAAACAAACCCCAACTGCTGTGAAACAGTTGAGGTTCACCTAATATCAAAACAGAGGTTTGCCGTTGATCTCTGGCCAGCACAAAACTTGACAAACCACTTAAAGACCCTGTGAGAACTCTTGAGACCTGCTTTATCCAGTGAGAAGTGATGTATCTCAGGTGTGCTCCCTAGAAAAATTTAAGAAATCATGATCCTTGCCATAGAGTTCCAATGAAAAGAAATTTACATATCCAAATTTGTAATTTGTCAAAGGTCAGACAAAATCTACCAGATGCTGGCAGATTAGTACCCTAACACGCTTCAGAAACATTTTTCAACCTAGCAAACTACAAAATAAATTGGCATTTAGTGTGTTCCAAGGATGTGATTGTGATTGCCTTTAACAAGTGCTTCTTCCTGTACCATTCATGCCTTAGTTTGTCCAATGTTTGTTAAAGGCAGAAATTAAAGCGGAGCTGGATGTAGTTGTAACACTCTGGAAAACCCTTTTCTCTAAGAGGATCAAGTTAGGAGACTGTGAAAATTAAAGAGCTGTAATGTGAAACCTAATGTATAGTAACTGTCAAGTGAGGTAATGGAGAAACTGGAAAGCCTTGTCTTAGAGTTAATGCCTTAATCCCAACATACCATTTACACTGTGAGGTAAAAAATGTCAGAAACTGAAAATCCATAAAACAAGGTTATGGAACAAAGACAATAAAATAAACATTGTCAGTGACAATGTGTTGAAATTGATTTGTTTTCATTCCTGCAACAGGTACTTTCTGATTTGCCAAAATCTCACAGCATCCTTTAATGTTCAAGTTATTCTGAGGTATGTTCTAGTAAATATTAATGTTAAATATTAAGTATTAAATTTATGAGTATCTGTGACAATCACCAACACTAAAAATGGAATATTTAGCTCATGCAGTGCCTGAGCTCTGAGGTATTAACCTCTCAAAGTTTTGGATAGCCAGAAAACGAAACTGTGACACTAAAGGATGTGGTTATGCGGTGAATAGCGAAAAAATTTCCTTTTAACTAAAACACAAAGAGTAGAAGAGTTTCCTGATTATTAATGATAAGCTTGTGCTTGGGGCTTAGCTAAATCAAAGCCAAGTGTTCTTAACCACAGAAACAACAAAAAATATGATTGCATGATAATTATATGTGTTTTGATTATATGCATCCTACAGGCTCCCGCAGAACCTCCCAGTCCTTAGTCCAGGCCAAGCTCATCTGCTGTCCCATGGCAAACCATGCCAGACCCAAACCCACCAACTTTCACAGCTTTGACATGAAAAAAGTGAGGAGGGGGTGGGAAAATGTAGCCTGAGGATCACCATCTTGCCAGAGCCCTGCCTGTATGTGTCTCCCTGGAGCAGACAAAGCAGCAGAGAGCACCAACAAGCTCAATTATGCATGTACCTACATGGAATAGCCCTCGACACCTCTGTGCCATGACCACCAGACCAGGACTCTCCAGCACGTCGCAGCAGATCCTTTCACCATTTCTTGAGAGAATACAGAGCGATTTGGATGCCTTCCCTTTGGAGACAGATTTGGTGGGGAAAAGGAGGAGAGGAAAGGAAAAGCTCACTCTTGGATTTTCTACTTGTATACACAGGTTTTAGAGGACTTTATGGTCCTTCCAAAAAGCATTGAACCAAGAGACACAACACCATGGACAAGAAATGGGGACACATGTCACACAGACATCATCAAGACCCAGTAAAGGACCACAGTAAAGATCAACCATGAGCCATGTTGGCCTTTAAGTTTTCTGCTTAATGTTCAGAGCAAAGGTGGTGTTGATATATACCAGACACAGGTCAATGTACTAGAGACAAGCATATTATTTGGCCTCAAGGACCACATCTGTACTGCTGAAATATTAAAGTCCCACAACAGTTAGTGCTTAGCCCCATGTTGCCCCCCAGGATGCCTGAATTCCACCCCCAGGTTTTAAGGGAGTTTAGCAGTGTGCACACACATTGTGCCACACCCCCTTGCTTCAGGGATATCAAAAGGATCTTTGGCATAGCTCAGCACAAAGACCTGGGTGCATAAAAGAAGTCCTAAAAATCAAAGGGAGAGGCAACCACAGTGTCACCTGTGGTGAAAGACTGAAACAGAGACAAGAACTCATCTTCAGTATGAGTATTAGCAGCAGAAAAGTTCTGCATAGCCCTGGTTATTCCTTCCTCCATTGCAAGAAAGCATCCTGGCATGACTGCTTGTAATGCAGGTACCCCCATACCCTGAAAAACATCTCTTGTTTTGTACTGATGCTTTCACCATTTCAAAACTGCAGGAAGTCAGGAAATGTTGCTGCCAGTGACAGTGGTACCTGCTGCCACTGTAACTACATTACCCTTCAGAACAGCCCCTCCCCTAAGAGATGGTAGGAATGACAAATTAAAGTGTTAATTTGTTAAACTGCAATAGCACTGTCAAATTAGCCTGGCGGAAAGTTAAAAATAAATCCATTCATTACTAAACAGCCAAAAGAAGTATCAACTACAAAGCAAAACAAGCCTCATACCCTTTGATAGTAAAATTCTGCATGCAGAGCAGCCTTACAAGTCCAAGGGAAAAAAAAACCAGGGAAACAGGTAGGCAGCTCGGAATATTCGGTTCATACAAATGCAGCAAGTCCGACAAGGACGTTGCCTCTGAAGAGACTTCAGAGAGTGAGCATATGCATCTGCTGAACACCCCTGAGGTTCACCAAAGTAACTTGAACCCTCCCTTCTCTGACTGCTGCTCTGGTAGTATCAAAGACTGATCACTTGTGACAAAACCAACAAGTACCAAGTAGCGAATTGCCTACTAACAGATAAAGAAAAAAAAAATACACTGTCACAATTTAACTATTTTTTTTTTTGTGGATAGAGGCCAAGCTGCATCTGTTCCAAGCATCAGGGCCAAAATATCATCTACAATTAAAGCATTACTGACAATGTTGTTGAGGCTACATGAGACAGAGCTGATTACAGGTCATCCTGCAGCTTGGAGGTATATTGGCACTGTGAAGGTAGTGGTAATAAAAATGTGTTTGTGTCAGTAAAGTAAGAAAATATGACACAGGCAACAGACAGGCTGAATAAGAACTCACTTTTCTAAACATAACCACAATTTGAAGCACCAAGGCAGGGTGGCCTACAGAACCTCACTGCTGGACAGCTGTTGTGGAAATCTAACAGAACACAATTTAAATTAATGAGAGAAGAAAACAACACTCACAAACCTACCACAATGACTGTTTTGCAAAAGCAGAAGTTCTTTTCTATCACTGATATATTCAAGATGACATTAGATAGAGTGAATTATGACATTTGATAAAATACCACAGTATAGGGGTCATTAAAAAGGGGGATAGGTAAATGCAGGCACTGCGGAGGCCCTGCCATTTTCTCACAACTGGAAATACAGAGTTGTGGAGATGAAAACAAAAAAACAAAAAAAAACAAGTACAACTGGGGCAGAGAGCATAGCCTTCACCATCTGGGAACTTACACCCCTGGCCTGGGAATATCTCTTAGCCCATGCTAAAAGATCAATGAACTGCAAAAGATGTCTCAGTCTGCCTGGGAATCTGAAGAATGAGTGGAATCTGGTTTTGCTTTGATTTCAATTTACCCAGCCCACATTACAATTCTGCAACATACTGTCAACCCAAAAATATTTGTTCTATTGCAAATATTGTTCTATTTCAGCGTCCTATCACTACTGAAAGGGAAACAGTGATATTTTGATCATGATGGGTAAATGGCAAAAGCACATTAAATAAAGTGGGGGTGCAATGGGAGTGGGGGAGAGGACTAGCTGGGGGAAGACTCATTCCCTAAATAACTCAGTAAGCCAATACTTTAATACTCATTGTGAAGCGTGATCATGCTGCTAATGAAGCAATAAATCCTCTCTTGCATTGGTGCTGGAGGGAGGGGGGTCAGAAGGTGGAGATAGCTCCCTTTCCTTTCACATTACAAGCAGTAATGCAAAATGCTTTAATAAAGCTCAGCAATGCCCTAGAAGGAATAATCAGCTAATGCTTCTCCTCACAAAGCCATGCTGCAAAATGGCACATCTCCTTGGCTCTTCTGACTTCCCTCTTGGGACTCCTGCACTAAAGTCAGCACCAAACTTGGCCCTGCCCTCCCCATCCTCCTCACCAGCTCCTCATCTACTTTGGGACTTCAACAGTTGACTTCCAAACCTGGACCAACCAATTTAAGCATAAGCATCACTGATTAATGCCTAACCCCCCTCCCCTTGTCCATATATTCTAAAATGCCTTTATTTTAAATTGCAAAAGAGAGACATATTTTCCTTCCCAAAAACTGAAACTGGCAACGAAAAATGAGCAAAGCCTATCTCTAATTAACGCTAATCTGTCTGCCTTGTGTACGCACCAGTGAGGGAGCCACAGTACGCTGCAGATCAGAAGATAAAAACACACTCAGGAGTTCAACTGCTTTAGAAGCACAACATCTGTTAGCCATGTTATTCTGCAGCTATCCAACAAGCAGAGCACTCTTCACAACACTTAATAGCTTATGCATTATGGATGCTGCTGTGGGTACAGAGGTACTTGGGCTCAGGCTTTCATTCTGCGCAAGTCTCAAATTAAAAAACTACGGGCAAATCTAGGGAGTGTATTTTCCCTCTCCTTCCTCACATGGGAAGTGAGAGTTCAGGGCCAAATTCTGCTATCAATTACACTAATATGGCTCCACTCAAAATCAGTTCAGTGTAACACAGAACAATATCTGACTGACTCCATCCTTAATTCACTCAGTTTGTGGAATTAGAATAAAATTGTAAGAAATCTCTTTAGAAGAGAACATTTTAAGTCAGCTATTGTTGTAATATCCTTGATTGATTTAGCCACTACATTATTATTACAAATTAATAAAGGAAGGGCACATATTAATGGAGTTTATAGATTTTTCAATTACTGTTTTCCTATTATTCTTCCTACTATTCAATTCATCAGTTTCTTCATATAGTTTATCTATAACTCTAATGCATTATAGTTCTTCAGAATTTATGAAGTATATACAAAGCATATAAATCCTATTAACTAGCCCATCATACTTATAATTGATTCAATAAAAATGTTGTGTATGTCTACAGTACATAAAGGGGAGGGAAAATAAAACTGAGAGCAAAAGGGTTAATAAATTCCTGATTATTTATATTTTCTTAAACTTCTCTGCCACAGTGGAGACAAGACACAGCACAAATATGCTACATTCTGCTCCTTAAAACCTATTGCCCAGCATGTAACATCAGGAGTATAAGAAACCTGAGAGCAATGTAAAATTATTTTTGTATTCATTCTAAGGCCAAAGGGACCATTTTGTCCTTCTAATATGACTCTAATATCCACGTGACATGAGCCATAGTATTTCATTCAGGGATTCTTTCATAAAGCTAATGGTTCCTGGAAGAGTTGGGTTGTTTTTTTAAGCATCCAATCTTCATTTAGGGATTTCCATCTATTTGTTCCAATTTTGTAACATAGACTTGCTGATAAAAATATACATTCTGGCAGGTTTTCACATCATATGTGTGTGCCTATGTTAGGTATCTAGCCTAGGAATGATTCAACAGATCAAAAAGGACTGGAGTTCCCTGCCTAGTCAATGAAAGGAGGCAGTCAGTCAGCTTCCGCACCCTGAGTCAGAGATGGCTGGAAGAGCTAAAAACAGACTAGGAGAATATATACCTACACCAGCTTCTGTTCTGAATTGCTCCAGATCTCCTCCTACTACTGATAACTGCTCCTTCCAACTATTGTCTTTGGCAATACACTTTATTTGCTGGGCTGAATAGGCAGTTACACTCTCTATAGCCATACATGCAATTCTGTAACAACTGAACCACATGGAATTTGCAAGGTGACGCTGAGACAGATTTTCCAGAATTCAGATCATTCAGAGAGGTCTTTCTCTCTTCCCTTTTTTTGCTGCTACCTTTATTTCAGTGCCAACTCAACACAGGGTTTAGGCAAGAGAATCTTGAGTGTCACTGAATTGAATTTGTGCTACAAAGTCATTTAAATGCTTTTGTAAATCACACTCTTGAACTCTGGATAGTACTGCAGCATTATCCTTGCCACAGAATCTGAGTGCAACATCAATGTGTTAATTTCTATTTCTAAAGCACTTTGAAGATGCACATACTACTGCATTGCACCCTGAAGACTTTCACTAGTACTAACATGGTACAACTCTGTTTTCTCTCTCCCTCCCTCCAGCCTGAGAATAAGAAGAAAGACCAAACAATGTGTTTTTCCCTTACATTTGGGAAGACAAATTTTGATGTCCCAGCATGAATTATTCTGCACCACACAAAAATGCTAATTAAGCCTTTATTCTATAACCTGACAGATGTTTCTGATGCACTGTTCATCCATTTCACACTGTACAAAAGCTAAAGTTTTAAACTTTTTGTATTATGACGCAATTAGCATTATTCATGAAGACAGCCATCAAAAGTCTGCTTGAAGCGCTGTTCCATTCCTCAGAGAGAAGAATTTTGAAAGACATGGCTGGAGATTGCCCTCCCTGTGCACTAGGTAGACATGATTCATACACACACATATGCAAGGAGTCCATAGGCCCCCATTCCTTCTCCCCACACACCCTTCTTGTCCTTCCTACTAGGACCATCTTTTGTTGCACATGAATTCCAATCCTGGTGGCTTACACTCACTATTCATACCCAGCCCTCATAACCTAGTGTTGTGCATATAGAGAGGCAGTTCTAGTAAAAGAAGTGGCTGCTTTTGTGACTGCAACATCACAGGGAAGAAAAGTTGAAACAAAAATCTTGGCTGACCACCTTATTCCTCTATGGCACAGAAGTTTGTCTTCTGCCCCAGCAGTGGCCAATGTCCCCCAACAGGAGCAGCCTGCTCTGCAGTTCCCATGCATTCCCTGATGGAGCACAGCTTTTGGTTGATGTTGACTCTGCAGCTTTCCTGCTGTCATGCTCACCAGGACGGACAGGCAAAGACAGACTCATTTTCACACAGATCACTCTGCTGTCCTATGGGTGTGGCACGTACACCCCAGGGTACAGCCCGTGCTGTCTCAGCCTTTTGTCATCCCTGCCCCCAGAGAGCAGCCCAATAACCAGGGCTGGGACTGCTCCCATTGTCCCCCAGCTGCCCTGCTCCTGACAGGGCAGGTGGGATGGGCCCTGGCTGCCATATCCTGCCCTAACACTGCAAGAGGTCCAGACTACTACTGGATCCCAGCCCTCATTTTTCCCCAGTGCTTCTCCCAAGCAAACCATCACTGGCTCCCACTGTCAGCTTCCCTACAGTGTCACAGCAAACTCATCTTCATCCCTGTTCCTTTTGTCCTATCTTCTACACATCTACACAATATCCTTCTGGATTGTTTTGGTATTTTTTTGTATTCCTCTTACCTATCACTACTCCCTTTTCTCCTCTATTCCCCTAAAAGAACACATTAATACTCCAGCCTCCTCAGTCTCCTGCCCTTGTCACCAAATCAACATCTGAGAAAACACTTGTCCTTTTCTCTTTCTTGTCCTTTTTTTCTCCAGTTACTCTGGAGTAACTCTCAGAAAAAGAAAGATTTCTTTAAAAATACAGACTCAGCAACTACACTCTTTTAGTTGGAAAGAAGCTTGTCCCTGGGGTAGTGATTATACATATAAAGACAATAATAAGACTGGGGGCTGCAAAGCTGTGTAGCAAAGGTAGAAATCTTAAAGTCTGTCTTTACAATTCTCCAGAGGTTTAGTCTATAGCAAAAAAAAAGAAAAAAAATCACATTTTACACATATGTAAATGCTGTGAAAACAATGCATTTGCCTGTTCATCACAAATTACACTATAACACATCTCAAGAAATGCATCAGTAAGAGGATAAATAGAACAAATAAGAATATAAAATGTTTATGAAAGGGATGCACAGAAATGAACATCCCTAATAAAGAACCAACACTTCTTTTTCTATTTGCAATTTTAAAATATGGTATTTATTAATAACATATACCAGGACTATTATCTGTTACTGTAAAGCTGAAGATGTAAGCTATGTGATCTGTGACTTAACAAAGAAAAGCTACATAGTCACTTTATCACTGCTTTAAGTACTTAATATAGTACATCAGTAAACAGGCAGGATAAAGATTTCTAAAAGCAGAATTTAATTGAGTGAAATTGGGTAATGCCAAATTCCTTGCTGTACAGAAAAGACAGTTAGGTAAGTGGAACATGGAAGTGTGGCACAGATAATTTAGCTATAATATTAAACTGAGGATGAGACCAAAATAAACCAAAGACATGAAGACTTCCTATTAGTATCTTCCAATCCTAAACCTGATGTCCCTTCTTTCTGCCAGGCTGAATCCAAACACCAGATTTTTGTATGGGATCCCTATTCATGTGAAGAAATATACATGTCATGATTTAGGAATGGTACTCCCCAGTTTACTACTCCCATTGAGAGAGTCTCCAAACAGTTTGCTGCTTACTCCCTTCCCTCTCCCTCAGCAGGACAGACAGGAGAACTGGAGGCACAAAAGTTGAAGATCACTGATTGAGGTAAGAGTAATTTACTGGAAACAGCAATGAGATAAGAAAGCAAACAGTTGTAGCAAGAATACTAATGACAGAGTGTAAAAAAAGAGGCAAAATACCCAACCGCTCTCTCTGCCATGCTACAGAAGAGGGCCCTTCCCCCATCCACAGCAATGACACCAGGTGATATAGAATAATCTCCAGGTCCTAGCCATGCCCCCTTCCTGGCTACTGCAAAAATCAGCCCTGTCCTGTCTGGAAGCAGGTCAACACTTCAAAGAGGCAGTCCAGAGCATTCCATACCCTCATCATACATCTAGAGCAAGCAATTGGCAACACTATGAAGAAGGATGCGACGCTGACACTGTCCCTCCTGTGAAGTCATGAGAATGGTGAGAACCAGAGAGAGGTTTCCCTGCTGAACTCAATGGATGGCAGGGGAACAGTAAGAGTACCTTTCCTCTTTCACACAAACACAATTACTGTATGGTTCAAGATTTGTAACACTAGCAAATAAGAAAAGCAGTGATGAATTTTCAATTATGGCAGTCCTGAAATTAAGGAATTCTTTTTGGATGCAGGGCACTGAGGTTTGAATGAACCCAGACTGGGGTAGCAAGTGACTTCATTTCTCCTACTGAAAAAAAAAATAAAAAATTAAAGTGTTCCTGATCATTATGCATTTTTATGGAAAATAGCTCCCCTTCTTCCTCCAATAAGTTAAAAACATAATGGCCATTTATGTTTCTTGGTGAACTAGATATAAGGAAGAATTTTCCCAGAGGTATAGCGGATGCCTCATTTCTGGAAACATTCAAGGTCAAGTTGGGCAGGACTCTGAGCAACCTGACGTACTTGAAGATGTCCCTGGTCATTGAAGGTGATTTGGATGAGTTGACCTTGAAAGGTCCCTTCTAGCGCAAACTGTTCTATGATTCTGTGAAGGACCTCATTGTACCAGCCACTATCAGGGGGCAGACAGGGTGGTAACCAACAAGAGGTTTAGGAGCACATGGCTTAGGTATGAGATAAAAGCTGCGGAGCTGCCTCTTACCTGAATAAATGTGAGCCATATCATCCCAGATTTTGTTTACCCAAGCAGAGAAGCTACCAGCATGTACTCCCACATCACCAGGTCACTCAGTTTCCCATCAAAGGACATGCAGCAGCAGGCATGGGACCTGCAGAGTTAGGGGACTTTCCTTCACTGAAGGCTTTCCACTGACTAAGTATGAAAATGTTCAGTCAGACAAAAGCAGCCCTGGCCACTTGCACTAGAGTGAACAGCAGCATGGGGAGCCTCAGGGACAAAACACTCTGTAAGTAACTTCAGACACTTTCAAGCTATGGCAGTGGCTGATGAAGCAACCCTTATTTCACTATTTGTGAGCTATATGGTATACAGTGGGATTAATCTAATCTACAGTTTGATATCCACCATATTGACCTAGTAATTTCCAGTCCCCTTTTTAGTCTATGACTCTTTTTATTTTTCAATCTAGGTATCTTTAGGATGCAGTCAATTTCAACTGGTTTAGAGATCTTAAGATGTGACAATCACATCCTCCCCCCTGAGAGGTCTAGATGACCAGGAAGCAGCAGATATCTGCTGCATGCACACTGATGTACCATCAGAGGCTGGATCTGGTTTCTTTTATGTCACTATGTCCTGTCAAGCTAGCCCTAAAGATCACAATGACTCCTTCAGTCCTTAAAATGTATTCATCTTCTAATCAGAGCAAATTAAAATGAAATGCATTTTTATTTTTTTTAGACAACTTTCTCTTTTATCATTTAAACACTGACATTTTTTAAATGAGCTCCCCTAATAACAAGAGAACATGAATATACCTGATTAGTATTCTTTTCTAATAATTAAGACCTTGGCTTGTCCAATTACACATTTTTATACCATGAGAAAACAAAGTGAGAAGCTACGTGTAAACACACCCTGGTTAGCACAAAGAACCCAGTGTAAACAGAAAACAACAAATTAAGTGGTTCTTCTGGGTATCAGGGACAAGGGAAAATACGTCACTGCAGTTTGTGAGTTGCGTTTAAAGTACACACCATAACTTTACATGAAATATTTGGGGTAAAGTTGAGTGATGTAGAAGTGGGAGAACAACAGCAAGAAAGCAAGGAGGTGCATAAGTAGGACATGTCTCCTCTCAAGCTTCCATCTTTCTCTCTATAGATCTTATGAAAAGCTTACAGCAGCAGAAGACAACAGGAGATGTGTCATTTAAACAGAGGTAGGCCATTAATATATTGTTTGGAGTAATTGAAATGCATTGCACAGGATTAGTTGCCCGCCAATCATCCCAATTAAGCAGGCGTGTCATTGATCAGCATAGCAATTAAGAGGATTCTAGAGTATCAGCAATTTATTCTTAGCAGTCTCAATACTAATTGCTTTCAAGCACAGAACCAGGTTCAACATTCTTTAAAAGAGAAATGAGAGAGTTATTGGAAAATTTCTTGTTCTTTTCCCATGAATGACCTATGGGCTAAACTAGATGAGGAGAATTCACAATACTGCAGAGTTCGAACATAGTAACAAATTATTCCATCATTATCTACTGCTAGCAACAGGAAATGACAAGATCAAATGGAGCAACACTCCGTGTTTATTTTAACCTGGATTTTGCAATGTTCATGTAAGTCAACAGACAATTCAAACTCCAAAGGCAGCACACAGTAAGGCAAAGGCTCTGTGGCAACAGAGCAGGCAGACTGTGCTTTCCTGCAGATTCTTTAAGAATGAGGAAATGCAGCCCTGCAAACCACCAAACTTTTGGCATCCATTTAAATCCAGTTTCAAACTGGTGTGTTTCCTCACACTAACACTCTCCAGTTGGTGTCCTTGTGCTCAACCAACTAACACCTAGGTCTATCCTCTGAGCAAATTGATTAGTTTGACACCAGTCTGTGTTTTACAAGCGTTTTGGGGTGTCTGATGGTGTCTGCTGTGTCAGCTGCGCTCAGGAGATCCTCTGTGCAAGCAGGCGAGACTGAAAGAACAAGGCATGTACTGTACTCCAGGTAGATCAGAGGCTCTCAGGAGCCAAGTTGCCACAAGCATGAGTAGGAAAGAAAAAAATGGATAATTACATAGGCAGAGTGGGGCACTGCTGGGCCACAGGAGCAGCAAGGAGTCAGGCTTGGTTATAACCTGAGCCCTGGCACAAATCAGAAACCAATAAACCTCATTAAAGTTCCAGTGAGAAACCTTGTGTGTATTGCAAAACACTGTTCTATGTTTTCAGGAGGTTTTTTTTTTCTTTTTCTGTTCGTATACTTTTTATTCATGTGCATCAATGAGGAAATAAATAATGGATATCTAAACTGGAATATTTACATTTTTGCTTTTCTTATTATTTTCTTTTAACACCAAAACTACTGTGAACTGAATGAAGAAATTAACATACATAATGCCTCTAAAAGCACACTGATTACTTGAATGCTTATGAACAGCAGCATCTGTGAATATAACTTTAATGTATCAAAATCTTAGCACAGGACTTTACCTTTCTGAAAACTCAAATATTTGGTACTACAAAAAAATGTACCCAATTTTAAAATATTTATTATGCAGAAAGCATAATGTTTGCTGTTAATCATAGAATACAATGATTACATCTAGATAAATACTCTATTTTACAAGTTACTCTCTACCTAATGTGCATTTTACTTTAAGCAAACAATTTCCCTCACCAGGATCTGCAGTTACTAAGGGGAGATGACAACAGCAATGCAGACTAACACACTGGAGACAGTAAGAGGAGGAGGGAACCTTCTTCTCATTCTTAGGAAAAATCACAGAATCATTAAGTTTGGAACAAACCTCTGCGATCATCTTGTCCAGCCTTTGATCGATGACCACCATGTCAACCAGACCATGGCACACAACTAGACCAAGTGCCACATCCAGTCATTTCTCGAACACCTCCAGGGATGGTGATTGTCTATCACCTCCCTGAGCATGTCATGCCGTTATTTAACAACTCTTTCCATGAAGAAAATCCTCCTGATGTCCACCTGAATCTCCCCTGGTACAACTTGAGATTATGTCCTCTCATCCTGAAAATTCCAGATCTCTGTCCAGTTCACTTTAGAACTTCCAAAGTCTTATAGAGAACGTAAATACTACATTTCAGCCTGGAGAAGAGAATGCTCCAAGTGAGACCTTAGAGCACCTTCCAGTATCTACAGGAAGCCTACAAGAGATCTGGAGAGGGACCTTTTACAAAGGCATGCTTTACAAAGGTGATGGCTTTAAACTGAGCATAAATTTAGATTAGAAAACAACTATTCACTACGAGGGTGAGACAATGAAAGTGAATGCCTAGAAATGCACTGAAACCATGCCTAGAGAAGCTGTGGATGCTCCATCCCTGGAAGTGTTCAAGGTGGGGTTTGATGGGGCTTTGAGCAACCTGATTTAGCTGAAGATGTCCCTGCCCACAGCAAAGGGGTTGGATCTTTAAGGTTGGACCTTCCAACCCAAATAGTTCTATGATTCTATGTTTTTTCTGGTACAAACAGCCCATCAAACCCATATTCTAGCTTCTCATCCATAACAAAAAGTAGACATATCCTTTTCCTTTCCTGCCTGAATTTAACCTCATCAGATCTTTAGACAAGGGCATGGCTAATATCCTCGTCTTAGAGTTGGGAGACCCAGAATGACTCACTCAGCTCAGACCACACAAATAGCCCAGACAGATCCCCAAATGGGATTTGGAATTTCAGAGACCCAGGAGTATTGACATAACACCTGAAACATGCAAACCAGAAGTGTCTTTTAAGGAGCATCTTTTCTTTTTTAATGAGCCTGGGACTTGCCACTCACTATTCTTCAGTTCTTCTTTTGCAGTTTTGAACAAACAGTGATGCCTCTCCCCCAGAATTTCTCTCTGTAAAACTAATGTTGGCATCATTTTAAAAGGCCTGGCCTGACAGATGCAGTTCCTATTTATCCATTAAATGCTATTTGGCATACTGGACCCTTGCACCAAGAGACAAGAACACCCTATTCACACGCTCCTAGCCTAAAGAGTAATAACTGCAATTAAATTGTACATTGCCTTTTGCAGAGGTCAGTGAGGCTGCTATGGGTAATGAGACAGAGACTGCAAAACTAGCAATTAAAATAGCCTCAGTCTCTCCTAAGAAAAGATGTAAAAGCATGCAGTAGATAGACACACTATGCATGCAAACATCTGTTGTAAATGCATATTTGGCAACTCAGCAGATATACAAATGGGTCAGTGGTTAAGAAAAATTGTTTCTTTGCTCTGTCATTTCAGGAAGGTAAAACCTGCAACAGCCTGCATTTTAAGTAAATCAGACTCTTTCTACTTGCAACACTGGAACTCTTGATTTGCACAGCTTCATAACTACACATTTGCTTAGAAACAGGGAGTGCAGCGCCTGTCCACAAACCAGCTTTTTCCTATTAATTTCACTATGCTTGGTCTATGTGTAATGAAGCCATTTGAAATCCTTCCATCTTGTTTGCAATTTGAATCATGCCCCTATTTTTAGCGGACTTGGAGCTACACTATGACTTTACCAAATGGAAAATGTAATCATGTCTGTGTTATGTATAACAAAGTGTGTATTTGCCCTGAGCCAAATGAACTGCATGATCGGGATTTTGGACGGAGTCGGAATTTGGGGACAGTAACAACCCTAAGAACGAGCCCTGCCAGCAACTTTGCTTTCCTAACTTGCATTAGCTGGAGTTTTGTGACAGCTCCCCAAAGAAAGGCGCTGAGGCAGCACAGCAAGAAGACAGTTTCTCAAGAATGCAAGAAACCAAATTAGTCAATTTTTCTATATAGTGGAATGGGATTTGGTTTATTCAATGGGAAAGGACATAATAATCTTGAGGGAAAAAAACCCAAAACATTTGTTTAGGAAGAGCATGTATGCAACATGCTTATAACTGACTCTCAGTTTAACTAGCATTGGCAGAGATTCAAGGGTATGAAATACTCCTCCCAAACTCCACAGGGGCTGATTTATGCCATTGGGCAGCCTTTTCACATAATGAGTTTTCCTCCCAGAGGGTCACATTTACTACTTCTGTCCTGCTCCAGAGGCAAATCACATCTAGCTTCCAGGCTCTGCATTTAACAGGAACAAGAACAGCAAAGCTGACAGAGAAACTGAAGAAACATATGGCAGCTTTGTGCATATGGAAAGGAGAGGTGTGACTGGGAGCATACTGCATGTTGTTGCTATTGGAGCCCCTCAGAAGACCCATATACATGCAGTAGGGAGCAGGAACCATAAGCTGTTTGTTCATACACTGATTTTCAGAGATTCTTAAACTAAACACTAGATGTGTTATTCAAAGCATTCCAGATGAAAAAAAAAAACAGCCATTATTTTTCAAATATTTAAAATGTTTAAATATATAGTGTGCCTTTGCTGGGACAATAGAGAGGCATAATGTAAAAATAACTGCATGCATCTAATCTGGTTTTCCTCTTACAGCAGTTTTATACCAGTGTAATGTCATTGATCCCAGAGAAATTGCTACAGATTCACTGGAAGAGAATCCTGAGAGAGAACAGCTATCCGGTGAATGTCACTGCCTTAAGACTGGTACATGATATTTTAAAATGCTGTAATAAATGCCCACAGAAGCCACAAAATCTCTTGCAAAAGGAATTCTGAATCATCCACATGTGGGACAATTGTTCCTCAGTAGAGTGGTCTTCCCTCAGTGGAGAAACTGTCAGCATACAATTATGTACCTCTGAAAATCATTAAATCTCCATGTTTACTGGAAATACATTAGTGAGAAAACACCATTCTATTACTCCAAATGTCTTTTGAACATAATAGCTTTTTTTTCTGAAAATGAAATTCCCAAATCTGCTAAGAAATTACCACAAAATGTCACAGTTCTGTAATTAATAATTCAAGTCTTTCCCCTACCCCAACCCATAAAGAAATCAAAAATACAATTGAAATGTTGTTTGTATGGCAATATGTATTCTATTTCACAGCAGCAGTTGTCAGAAAAGTACTTTCCGTGTTAAGAAAGACACTTTGGGCTTGGTTATAAACAAATTCTTGCTGGTACAAATGACATAAATCAAGCTAACTACATGATTTACATCAATTGCATTATTTCAAATTAACTGCTAAAATTGAGCAAAACCATTCTGTTCTCCTAAAAAATTGCTAAATGAAGAAAAGCAATTCACATCAGGCAATTTGTAGGCATTTCCTAGTTGTTTGCAAAGTTACGCTCCCACTTTTAGAAAGGCTGCAAAAATATTTGGCATAACATCACTCCACCATACGGTAACTTTGTTCTGTATCAATTATAATCTTGCCTTAGCACTTTGCTCTTCAGCAATTCTGATGCTCCACAATTTAATTTTGTCTCTGCTTCCACGTGGGGGAATAAAGAAACAGAAGGAGCAGGTTGAGCCATGGACCCTGCCATTTTCCCAATTTCTCAATAAAAACCAGTGCCAACAAGCACATCTGTGGCAATGAAAAGACAGAATATATTGTACAGGTAAAGGATGATAAAAAATGCTAGGGACCAGGCATCCATCAAAAACATGTGTCAAAGCAACCTTCTATAGAAAAGCAGATCCACTTAAAAACAAAGTTATTCACATCTTCCGGTGCTGTCTGGATTTGGATGAGTATCTGATGCTATGAAATTGCCCCTCCATCTCCAAACACTAGTCCAGTCACATTGTAAAAAGCTGCCTGCAACTGAAAACCTCCTCTCTTTGGAGACTGCATCAATTCACTTCTAAAGTTCCCAGCATAATTTTGTTGGATCTCACAAAGCACCATCACTAGGCAACCACTTTTTGGTGGGCTCCAACTTATTGCTTAAGACAAGTTTCTTTCTGCTATATCCATCGTCTACCACTCCTTCCCTAGGGGTGTTGAAATCTGTCAGCATTCCTTAAGACAGAGGCAAACAGTTTTATTTCTACTTGACCCCGTGGCAAAATGGTATTGCTTTCCTTCACTGCCTCTAAATGTCTCAGCATCCATTTGCTTCGTATTGAAACCGAATTGGTAATTGCCCAGAGTGTTGTCTATTGAAACGGATTTAAATTCTAACCCATGACTATACCAGACTTTTTTTTAGAGTATTTGAATTGCATTTTAAAGACATCTAAAGCCTTTGATACTTGTTCTGTGTGCAACAGCAGCAACAAAAACAGTGTGGGAAAAGAGCAAGTCCTTAAAAAGTTTGCAGGCAGTGGAGAGGCCTGGAGCCCCGAGTCCCCCAGTGCCTTCCAGCTCCCTACCAGCACAGGACCCAGGCCTGGAGCATGGGCCAGCTCTTCAAAGGAAGGTGTGCAGGCCAGAGGAGTGCAGAGATCACTCAGCCCCTTAGATCCTATCAGCTGCAGCCTGTATGGAAGGCTGAAGCCATTGCTTCCTTTTTTAGGAAGTCTTCTCTGCCTCAGAGTCCAGACATTGCAAACAGGATCAGGAAAAGGGATGTGTGCACACTGTGCAAAGTGAACTGTGGGATGTTGTAAAGATAATCTCTCCTCAGTTTCCTTCTTTCCTCCTCTCTTTTACTTTTTGTCATTTTACTCTTAGCCACCTCTCTCCACTTTCTGACAATCTCTCACTATCAGAAAAATAGGTTTTAGAAACATATTTCATCTCTCCAGTCTTACCGTCAGATTTGCTGAATCTGTCTTGACTTCTGAAGAGTCCCATGTGCTGTTTCTTTTTTTTAAGACTGCTTACATTTTACAGATGGAATAAGACAATGGGAAATATTCTTTTATCATACATGATTAACCTGTGGCAACCCAGGTCCTTGAATTAGGAAGTTTCAAGAAAGAGCCATGCCCCTATTTCATCCCATCAATAAAAACATAGATACTTTGTGGAACAGATTCTTATGAAAAAAGTTTTTCCTGCATGGAGGAATTTTCTCCATACAGAAAGATTATACCAGGAAGGAATCTTGCTGAATCTTGCCTTATGCTGGATAAGCTGTATTCCTGTTTTGAAAAGAGTTTGGTTTTGGCCACTCAGCATTTACCTTACTACAAGGAGGATATAAACCTCATAGAGGAAATTACTACCACTGGAATGCACCCAGTAAAAATAGAAATCCCACACCAGTTGAATGGGAAGTTAAAGCCCTGATCAGTAATTGCTAAGTAATCTTGAAAATTTTTGAGTTGTCTATGAAAAACATTTAAAACAGCTATCAGAAGATGTGTTTGTGAACAACAATATTATATCAGTGCCATCAGAGAGGTGCAGCTGCCAATTTTACACTACTCCAAATAAACCTTGTCCATGCTTTGTGTGCGATATTTCTCATTTGCACAGCAATACCACACAGAATCTCTAACCAATGATGTGGACTCCACAGTACCAGCCATTAAATGGATACAGGCAAAAAATTACTTATTTCCACAGAATGTGATGAAGGGATCCAAAGGAGAAGATTGACCTAAGGGAGAGAGAAGCGTATTAGAAATCTAAACTCACTTGCCATTCTTTCATTTACTTTACTATATTTGAAATGCTTAAGTTCCTACAGTTCAGAAATCAGCTGATAGACCTTTTTGTTTCACACAACTCATCTGGAGTTTGATACACCTAATTATGTTCATATGATACTCCTAATTATGGCTTAATTAGTTAAACTCTGGGTCTAGGAAAGTCTGAAAGCTATTCAGAGCAACGTCACTTAAATCAAGAGCTATTCAGTATGAAACAGAGGTCACATGAACAGCCATAATTCTGAACAACATTTTGCAACTTTATCAAAACATTAGGAAACCAGGAACCAAATAAAATTAAGAGGACAGATTGTTTCACAATGCAAACTCCTGAGTAGAAGAAATGAATAAAAAAGTATTAGCTGTGGTTGTAAAGCAATCATGGTATTATATTATTAGCCTATGAGGTTAACATTTATGGTTAACCATTACACCATAGGAAGTAGTTCCAATGCCAGAATACTTAAAATCAGCAATCGGATGTGCTCTGGTCAACTCATCAGTAAGTCTCAATCAAACAGTCTCATTTGAATTATGTAAGACTGAGCTGCCTACACATAATGTTTACAAAAGACTGAAATACTGAACTAACAAAATAAAGGTCAGTTTTAGGGAAGTTTTCAAACTAGTTAGCAGAGTCTTCCTTTTCATTTTCTTTGAACAGTAGCTCAATGAAGATTCCTTTTGTTTAAGAAAACAGTGTTAGTAACCAGAGATCAGAATCAGGTCTTTAGTGGATAAAAACAACATAACTAGTAGCTGGGAAGAAGGACTGACTGAAGCAATAAACCCCTACCACTTCTTGGAGCTCTAGGTCAATACAGAAGACCATGTGTCTAAGCCACCAAAACTGCAAGTTTGTTTTTGTTAGAGAAGTGAGAAACCTCTAGTGCACAGTGACAACTCTGTATGTCCCTTCTTGCTTAACAAAAGAGATTACCTCAGGCAAGGTAAGAATTTTGCAGTGAAAAATCACACTATCCATCAGAATTTGTGTGTAGGACCCAGGGGTGCCAGGCAGTCTGCAAATACACAGGGTGGATTACTTCTACCCCAGAAGGGCTAATATGAAATGCATCACCAGCTTTTGATTAGGAGCAATTTGAGCTGGTTTATTATTTTAGTCAGAAAAAACCCTGAAAAATCTTATCTTGCTGTGTGTTTTATCTTCCTTTGCAGAAAACTAAAACAGCAGCAGCAAATAAACCTTGTACCAATTCAATTTGGAAATCACAAGTTCAGCAAAAACACAGAGATACAACAAATTATTGAAGTTACCAGGTTTGAAAAGACCTTTATAGGAAGACAAGGTGAACTAGAGGTGTAAATAAGTTTTTAAAATTGAATGAGTTTTCTAAAAAAGCTTTAAAACAGACAAATTACAAGGTGAAGAAATAACAGAGATTTAAAATGTCATTTAACCATGGGAATTCAAACCAAGGAACAAGGCTGCTCACCTCTGGGACAAATCCTCCAGCTCCCCAGGAAATCTGCTAGAGTGCAAGGAACTGATAACAGTTGCAGCAGCAGGTGGACCAGGGCCCCATGGAAACCTTTCCCCACAGCTGTGCTAATGACACTACAAGAAGGCACTGAAGGCCTGTTCCATAAACCAACAGGGATGCAAAGGCACATGGAGAGCAGGACACACATACAGGCTTCCCAAAACAAGCCAAGTGCCCCAGGCAGGGAGGAGAAATGTGTAACAGAGGCTCAGAGGCTGTGCATTATCTCTACAGCAAGGATGCTGGGATGATGAGGAGGACAAAGGTCATGGCCGTGTCCTCTGGATCCACAAACATGGCACAGCTAAAACAACACCACAGACCCATCACTTCTTTCTTTCCTTCCTATCCAGAAATTTTCCCAAAAAACATGATATTTTGGTGGTAATACCAGTGAAAGTGGCAGAGGTTATGAGCCTTTTGTCTCAAAGTCAAATTATTGAAAAACTTCTCAGATTTTCAGAGCTCCTTCCATGATTGCCTTAATTTGTATCTCCACTGCAAAGAGTGAGTCAACAAAGAAACACCTAAAGAACTGAGATTTTGCAGTTTGTAAGCCTTCTCTTTTCTCCCTACTCATCTGTGCTGACAGGTTGATTTTTTTCCTCAATCTGGACTAAAAAATAGAAAAAAAATAACATCAATTTATTTTTTTGAATACTAACAAAACCCAATGGGAGAATCAGGCAAGAAGAAAATTGCAGGCTTTTCAATCTCCTATTGTAGGGAAGTATGCTGGAAAGACATTCATAAAATGAAATGAATGTAAAGAGTACATCCAAGAGTGTAGATTAGTGAGGAACGCATGTGCTAGGATTTGCATAATTCCAGCTGGTTGGTGGAACATTTCATATTAACAATAATGCTAAAAATAACATATTTTGAATATACTTGAATAGACTACGCTTAAGCACTGCTGTTTTCTTCACAGTTGATGGGTGCTCTACGACAATCAAAGGCAATGGCAGGACAGGAAAATTCACCCTCGAGTGAGGTGGTTACAGACAGCCTTGCAAACAGCTACAGCTATGGCAGTGAAAAATGCCAACATATATAACCAAGCAACACAAAATTCCTCCACCTACTCCTCAAAAACTCTTTAGTGACTGCAAGAATCCAGACATTAAGTTCTTGGTCAAGTGAAGTTCAGACTTATTTGATAGTGGGTCTAAATTAAGCATTGCAAAGAAGAAAGACTCCTGGAACTCCATTGTCTCAAACACTCACATCTTTCAAGAGTGTTTACTTCAGTGCACCTAAGCTTTGAACTGATAAAAATAAATTCTTTTATGTTTATAGGTTGCTCTCTCTAAGGCTCCTCTACCCCAGTCATAATTTTATTTTGTGTCTTTTTAATTTGGTGGGGTTTTTTAAAGCCCAGCTCCTTCAATGATATATTTATGTAAGGATTTAATTTTTCCTTTAAAATAAAAACCCAGATGCTCTTAGCCTTCATTGTTGAAAAGAGGAGTCTTGAAAACATCTCCAAGCTGAAGATAAAAGATCAAAAACCAGAAGGCAAGTAAAAAGAATGTACATTCTTTAAAGCCCCATTTTTTTTCAGCCAACATAATGATGTTTTTGAAGTATAACATGATGTATAAAGGTTGGAACTGGAGAAAAAAACAAACAAAGAAAATGCCTTCCCTGCAAGCATGAAAATACCTGTTTAACCATACAAACCAGTATACCAAATGAATTAATGGAATTATACACATGCATAAGTTTATGTATGAATATTCACAATATATGATACAAAGCTTTATTAATTTTTGTTTCTATGTATTAAAAGTGAATATCAGCCTTGAGGATGTGATTGATCAAGTCTCAGTCAACAGAGCATGCAAAAAAAACGCTAAATCAAAAGTGTTGCGTGTGGACATACAGTATGAAGATGACAAAATAGCACATCAAACAAGCACTGTAGTTACCAGATACCCAAACCAACAAATAAAATGAGGCAGTGACCTGTGCACAGAAAATACCACTTATGTAAGGCTAAAATTCGGATGGTGAGGTGACAAAAAGAGGGAATTCTTGAACAGACAATCTGAAAGACGAAGGCAGCAGCCTCCATTAAACTCAGAAAGACTCAGTTCATAAGTCTAACTTACAAATGAACAGTAGATATTTGATTGACTCATTCATACTTCAGCTTTAATTTTTCAGTATGTCAGTAGCTTGATTTCCAGTCCCGGAGCACCTACAGCTTCACTGAAGTAGTAGGAGATGTGAGAATTCAGCCTCTTTGAAAATTCAGCTAAAGGCACTTGGAGTTATGAACAAAACGCAGGCTCAGTTGTGTGCCTATTACTGTACCATCATTATGACTGCTCACAAATTAGGCACAGAGTCTCACACATGGTCTTAGTCATATGGGGGACAGTTTCAAAGACGCATCATGAGATGATATGAATCCAACTCCCTATAAAAGCACATACCTTTGAAAAGCTCACCCTGGGCTTTGAACAGTTTTTCACAATGGTTCTCTTCGAGGATTTGGTGGTAATAGAAATAATTCCTTATATATCACTGGATAAAACCTCAAGATTATTGAAAAAAGGCTTAGGTTTTGTGCAAGAAGAAGGGAAACTTCGCACATTGCTCCTGGGAAATCTGTGTTGCAACAAGAGGAACAATGTAGGGCAAAGATCATGCAAGAGTGAAAAAAATATAGCTGCTACACTGCTACATGAGGGACATCTCATTTTAGTCCCCTAGAAAATCCCTTCCTTTTTTACATTGAATTCATGCCAGAAGGGCAAAAAAATTAGCTACCTTCCAGTTAAACCCATTCACAAAATCAACACAGTTTTGAACCATCACTTGTTTGCTTTCATTCCATTACAGTTTAGAATTAACATAACCTAGTTTATTGGTTTTTCATGCACTTCAGCATTTGTCTTTTTATACTAGACACAAAACTAAACTTCAGAGGCCAAAACTGGGGCAGGGGAGAGGGAGGAAGGCAGGCCCCTTTCATTAATCTCAGGCAAGGGTTTCAATCTCAGACTCACACAGGATTCACAGTATAACCATGCAGTTAGCTTTTAAAATTACCCAAATGTATTCAAAATGTTTGCTTAGTTGAATCTGTTATGCTTTGATAGCATCACTGCATACCATAAGGGTATGGCAAGGAAATACAATATGAATGATAGCACTAATAAATTATCACTGTAAACTACAACCACTCCTTCTCACGATCTTCTGATTTTTACTGTGCAAAATGCATTTAGGCAACAGGTAAAAAAAAGTTCCTTGGAGGACATAATCTTCTGAAATGTTATGAAGGAATGGAAAAAGAGTGATTCATTGGATAAAACTCTAATTTCATGTGCAGTTCTGATGAAGCCAACAGGAGTTTTTTTGATATTTGGAGGATTTTAATCTCTCCAGATACTGTTATGTACATTGTTATGACCTATCTAGATATTATCTAGATTTTTTTCTCTGAAGACAATAAACTGCATGTGGCTAAGCACCTGGTTCTGAAAGAGGAGGATGAGCACAGGACAATAAGCCTTACAGGTCATGCAAGATGACAAAGTGATGCCATCCAGAGTCTGGGCAATATATTGGCCCAAATACTGTTTATGACCTGTATCATAAATCTGTTTATCAGCTCACATTTGCAGTTTCGTGCATCTTTCTTCCTCTATTCCTTGGCAAAGGACAACTTTGGCCTCTTCCTAAGGTAATTATTGTTAAATGTAAGTAGATTATTCAAATCAGTTTCAACATGATTTACAGTAAGCCTGTTCTCTAAGAGACAATTATGAAACAAGGAGTTGGACATCTGAATATTTTTGTCTCCAAATTCATTCCTCCCCATGGATGAATGCTTGCTGTCATGGAAGATTTTGGCTACAAAAAGAATGAGAGTCCTCCCCTTAAGCCCTATACAGCTTGATTTACCACCTAATCACATACTTAGGGAAAACCAAGAAGGTGAGAAGAGCATAATAATGATGGCCAGCCTTTACCCAGGGAACTTTAAAAGGTAGTTTTTTCCTGGAGACCAGATTTTCAATTTGAAAGCAGAATATAACCTGAGCTAAAGATGAGTTTGAACACTATCAAAATATTATTTGTCCACGGAACATCTGCTAAGAGGAGGGAGGAAACATTTTAGAAGTGATCACCACTTGATCATCCATGATCCAACAAAAAAACGTGAAGACTCCATTTGAAGAGTACATGGCATTTGGAATAGTTCCATGGGCAACTGATGATGTTATGTATTACCTAGTCTTCAAAATGTTAGCCTTTCCTCTCTCTTTTTATTATGCCAGGGTATGGCTTAAGCATGAGGCTTTTCAGTGAAGTCTTTTTCTTTTTTTTTTTCAACTTAGTTACAGGAATAGCCAGAAGTTTTATATTTTCTGAGTTGAATGCAAAGGACAGATGCTTATACATGCAAAGGAATAGTTAATTTTCTCTTCAGCTCATACCAAGACAGGAGTGAGGATAGCATTTTGCAGGCTTTGTACAAAGAATACAAGAAGAAGAGTTGTAGTTACACATTACAGTTCAGTCACTGCAGCTGGATACAATCCATATCATTTGCTTACATCTTCACAAGATCTTCAAGGCGTATCAGCTGCAATGCATTATCCACTATGTCAAATATTCTAGACAGGCCAGAAATAAATCTGCCTATGAGCTGTTACTAAGAAATCATCCATCAGCAACAAAAAAGTAATCTCTGCTGTATTCTGGTCCAAAGTCCAATTCAGAGGGTCTAACACACTGAGAGGGTCTAACACCCAGAGGCAGAGATTGGTTGTTTCTGAGCTTGGCTTTTTGCCAGTTTTTTAGTCATCCTAGAAAGAAACATGGAATTAGGCAGTGTGTTAGCTTCCCAAACCAATGGCATAAAAAACCCCTCTTAGTCCTGATTGGATTATTGTGTTTTCAAGGAAGGTGATAAGTAAAAAGAAAAAAAAAATATAGTATGTACATAGATACCCTTCATAATCTGAGACATATCAAGTATTTTTTCCTCACATTCCTCCTCTCTCATAAATCCTCTCCAAAGTGCTGATATGCATCAAATTCTGAAGACTTTAAAGAGTGGGGCATAGAAAAATAATCTGATACTTTGCCACTGTGCCTGTATGGATGCAGAGCATAGGTATTGTCTTAAATGATAATTTGTCTTCTGTAAACCTGGGAGAAGGTCTTAATAAGAGAAGGTTTTAAAACCCACAAGTATTTATCCCTCTATCTGAAGAACTTCTACATTTAGGTCACTGATAGAAACAGGAAAAGGGAAAAATATGTTAAACATTGTTAACATTTGGGGTTTCTTCCTCCCCAAATCATGTCTTCCTGAGCACTCCAGACAAACAGAACATCCATTACAATTGTCCTAATTTCTGTCAACAGTGAGCTTCAATACAGGCCTAAATCTGCTGCCACTGCAGTTGGTGAGAACATGTCTTTAATAGGACTAATGTCAGCCACTGCTGCCAGTGCAGCCTCATGGCACAGATCAGCCTGCCCTTAAACCACTTTGAGTGGAATCCCAGTTCCTCCAAACACTTAAGAGACGATCACAAAGGAGAAAGGAAAGCACAGCTCTGGGTATTTTCTTCATCTTGGGATTTTTTTTTTCAACAAAAGCAAAACAGCCAGCCCATGAACTCCCTCTAGAACAGAGCGTACTCAACTCATATGCTTCAGTCTCGACAACAAACAGCCTGTGCTGCTGGGCTTAATTGCTGTCTGGCAGTTCCAACACACAAACTTCTCCAGCAGTTTTCAGATGCTTCAATACCACGGCTCCCTGGAAAACCATCAGAATCCATTCCCTGTCCTGTATTTTTCCCACTTGTCCTGAAGTTTTTTCTTTGCAGTTCACGCTGGGTCACAATTGTCAATCATCAAAAATGCTGCTTTGACTACAATTCCACCCAGACCATACTGCAGGAAATAATATCTTTGGGATAGGATTCATCTCACCTAACTCACTTTATTTCAGAGTTCAAGCATATGTCCTTGGCTAGCCAGCTAATTCCCATCATAATCAGAATCTTCAGGCAGATGAAGATTCATTTAATTCCAACACAGGCTTCTAAATTAAGTGCAATGAATTTACCTCCTTAACTCCTTGACTATCGAAGGAACCCAGAAAATTAGTTCTGGCTAGTTGCTTTCTTTTTTAGATCTGGTTTAGGAATGGTTACATGATCTAGCTCCATGCAACAGTGTCAGGTCCCGGTGGGAATTTGATTGGCATATATATTCTAAAAGATTTAAAATATAAAAAAGATAAAATATCTTTTTAGTGGCTGTTTACCCCAAACACCATATGTCCAGTAACTTCAAGCCAATCTCTAAGAAGTCTAGCTGAGGTGTTCAAATGTCTTACTTTGTTACTCCTGGAAACTGTAAAAATTTATTTTATGAGATAATACAGCAGGGTCCATTTCTTCATATGACAATCAGCAATACTTTCTTTTATATTCAGTTTCAGACTTGCATAGGAAACAAGCTACCTGCACTTTCCAATGTAGGATATTTTTCACTTTGGTTTTTCATTGGGCTTTCAAATCTGCATGAAATTTTTGCTTTTAAACCAGCTGAACATACAAATACTACTATAATTGATTTTGGCATTGAGCAGAAGAAAAAGAGTATCATGTATTTGGGGTTTCTATTACCAGAACCCATTTGAGCTACTTTTTTTTTTTTTTTTTTTTTTTTTTAACATAATAAAATGATTATGCAAGAAACTACAGTGGCATGCTAAATCTTCCAGACATGAGAACAAATTAATGACTTAGTGGGTGAAATGCTGGAATGCTGACAACTGCAAGCTAGGCTTCTCTAATGTACTGGTAGCATGGTTAACAGCCTGCAACCAAAATGTCTTATAATCCTATGTGAACCATCAATTTATGCCTTTAAACTTACACTGCTATTATAACATTAAATTCCTATTCTTCCCTTGCCAAAGCTTACTTTATTTTCCTGGGCAAATTCTACACTAACACAAAACGTGAGCCTGGGGTTGTTTGGAGAAACAGGTGTATATAGGAATGAAATGTACATGAAACTTTGTGGGCATTCACACAGAGTAAAACAGATTAAGCTTGCATGTTGAGATGCTGGAAGGTAGAATATCTGAAAGAGTAATTAAGAATAAAATACAGTAAAAAACCATGTATCCCTTTTATCTTACACCCTCTTTAACTTCCTTCTTTTTCTTCAGCTTCCTCCCAGTCAGATATTCTTGAATATAACTTACATATTAAGTACTTTCATGCTCTGTGTAAAAATAGTTTCAGGTTGTTCTAGTTTCTAGCAGGGCAATTACTGAGACACAGGTGTTGTGAAAAAATAGATAAAGGAAGCTTTCTTTCAGAGCCTCATCACAGACAAAGAGAAACCAGATGTTGCTTCCCCTGCTCAGCCCCCCTCTATTATTGTACTTTTTGGCTTAGGAAATTCCCAAATCTAGGAAAGTATAACCAAGTGGTATCTCCATAAGTTCACTGAGACATCTGCTATTTCCTTTTGCTGGACTTGCACACTGAGCCAGTTTCTGGTGCTTCTTACATTTACTAATTCCCACCTGCTGAAACAGACCCATCAGCCTACAAAGCCAGGCAGCTCTGGGGCCATCCCTGCCATGAGACAATATAAACCAGTCCAAAGTAATGTTTCTTCCCTGCAGAAACCTATGCCAAGACCTTGTCATTTTAAAATCTCTACTGTAACATTTCATGGCTATTCCAAAAGACACCACTACTTGCAGAATGTAGTTATAAAATACTACCCCATAAACTCTGAAAACTATTGTGTGATAAAATCATCACATAAACTGTCACCAAAAACAAGGGCAGGGGGGGACAAGTAATAGAAATTCAAGCTTCTTGAAGGAAGGATAGTAAATATGTTTTTATTTTACAGTAATTAACACCACCTCCTTGTTATCTTCAGATCTTTTAAAGTGTCATACTAAATGCTCTTCATGAAAAGTAACTTTTAGCCATTTCTAAAAGGCAGAAAAATTACTTCTGAGTAAGAAAGCTAAACTGCTTTTCTTAAAACAACATATTCAAAAAGTCTTACAGGTGTGCCCTGACAGAAATAACTGCATCAAAAACCTAGAGATTTTACTTTGGTTTCATGCTTATAGGGTGATCATCTATTCCCACAAAAGCCAATTGAAATTTTGACATCCACTTCAATGGTGACAGAATTTCACTCACTGAGTTAAATGACATTTATTAGATTTTCATGTTAAATGCAGAAGAAAATCCTGTTCAGGATTCCTGCTAATCCAGACTCAGAATTTCTACACAACTAAAGCAAGAAAGTTGGTAACCTCAGATCTCTTCTAAACTGTATAGAAATGACCCAATTTCCCACATTCTTTTGAATACTAAATCTTTGAAGCCTGTGATGAGGGAGGAACCGCTATGTTGCACTTTGAGTTTCACTCAGTATTCTGACTGCAGTCTTTGTGACTCTGCAAGGATTTACATTCATTGTCTCTCCAGTCGCTTGCAAAATGATTTCTAAAAATTCTCTCTTTCAACTACTATTAGACACTGTCTAATACAGGAACGAGGAATTCCTGCCCAAAGGGTAGATACAATCTGCAGCTTAATTTCAGGCAGTCTGCAGCCAAATGAGTTTCCATGTGTGTGTATTTATTATTGGCTGAAAAACCAAAGTGCTTATTGACATATGACTTGCCAAATGCCTCCAACAGACCTAGCAGGTCCTTCTCAAGGAAAGGACCTCTACTCCAGGGCTAATAAATTGCAACTCAACATTACATCTACCAACCAAGCAACACAGAACCATAATATTGCAGATTATTCCAGAGTACATAAATGAAGTATTCCAATGTGATTATCACATAGGTTTACCATGCTGGTGCAAAGGGCACCATTAGCAAGGCATTAGTGAGGCTACTCAGTGCTGGCAGCTTCAATCAGTAAATGGCAAAGATAGGGAGGAGAAGAGAAGTAAGTAATTACTATACCTTGAGCTTCAGAGTTCAGAGAAGATTTGGGGACTGACAGGAAAGCAAACAAACAAATAAACATCTTTTTACTTTCAACTATTTTTTGAGCATTTGAAACAGAAAGTGAGGAAGAAAACAATTTCTTCAAGGTTCCTTTTTAAGAAAACTGTACTTTTATATCAAGGAACATTAAAAGAGAATGCAATAGATTCAGAGGAAAAAAAAAGAGTTCAAAACTGAAGAAGTTGCTCACATCCTTCTGTTGCTTGATCTGAACCATCTCATATCCATCTAGGTTACTGCAGTATCCTCTGTCACAGAAGAACATGATTATCCATGCAGTAAGAGCCACTGCTATGCAACAGCTGTGCTCTAATGGACATTTTAAAGCCGGGAGGGAGGGAGGGAGGAAGGATAGGAAGGAAGGATAGGAAGGATGGAAAAGATGGAAAAGAAAGATGGAAAAGCAAATGAGAGTGAGGCAAATGTAATGGGTTTTCATTGACACCCTTCATAAATCTTGATCATGTCTTCAACAAGACCTAGAAAAATCACAGTTTCACTCCAGGACAGGGATGTTCATTACCCAGGTTCAAACTGTATGAAAAATTACTGTGGGAGAATCACTCACAAATGATTTATGGCTAAATTGAGGAAAGTAGGACTGTCATGGCCAACTCAGTGCCTTCAAAATATCTTCCAATCTTGCACCTACACTAAAAGATTTGTAGGAAGCCGCTCCTATTATTTGTGTACCCAAACACAAGGTATTAGCCCAGCATATCCCATTAATCATTCCAGCCACCTAGAAATGAAAGCTATAATAAAATGGAGAAAGGGGAAAAATTAATTTTACTTGATCTCTACCTGGAAAAAAATACTGTTGTAAAATAAACACTTTTCTCTTTATAAGCCTCAGAGAGTGCTTAAAAATATTTATATTTAAAAATCTAACCAGTTTATTCATGTTTCTTTAAGAAAAAAATAAAAAAATAAATAAATTTCTGCCAGAAGGAAGACTCAAGCTTCAAAATATTTGTTCATCTTATTTTTAAAAAACACCAAATTTCTTGAGTTGTTCAAGGCAAGACAAACAAAGAAATTGCTTCATATAACAGATCATTTTGGAGATCAGCTGTTCAATGTCTCCATATGCTTCAAATCAATACATAGAGCGCATGGATGTTTAGATTAACTTCTGTGCTTCAAGAAGTGCAAAAATATCTAAGGTCATGCATTCTATGCTCACCAGCAAGCTCATCATTAGCAGACACATTACTTAAGAGCTACATCATGCCTTCAGGAAAATTTAACTTGTACAAAGAGTTAAATATATTCAAATTACAGTTTGAAAACTGGAGCATGAAGAAACTAAGTAACAAACCCTCTGACAAGGCACATTTGTTGTGAGTTAAGCTTTTATAAGACTACAGCTGTCAGCTATCCTTTACCTCTCTTAAAATGTTAACGCTGAGGTCATGACATTAAGACTGAACTGTTAATATCACCTCCCAAATTAGTAATTAGATAATTACTGTTTTTGAACCACTGTGGAGCTTCATCTTGAATGTCTGTGGGCCTACACTATGGGATGAGAAGGGACTAAGTTCCTGACCTCTCACCTCCAACGTAAACAGCGTCCTCTATACTTGTATCATTTCTCCTCTATCTCCTAAGGCTATATTTTTGGTCCTTCTTCTGGCAGAAGCTTTCTCAGGCTCTTGAATGTTCTTGTCACCCTTTTTCCAATTCCCTTATTTCAGTCACATCCTTTTTGAGCTCAGGAGGCCAAAATTGTGCACTGTGTTCTAGCTGCGACCAGAGGCACAACTTTGTACAAAAGGCTGTACAATATCCTCTCAGTTACTCAACTTCTTAGCAGTCTTGAATGATGTGAAAACTAATATCACAGTTGGGTTTTGGCTGTTATAATTTGATCAAGTGTCCCCACTGATCTCTCATACTCATCTTTTCTGGATCTGTCACGACTGACTGTTCACACTCAATTGTTCTTTATTCACCACTGATCTTCATCCAGCACTGTTCTGCCCACTTGGTGGAAAACTTTAGAATTAATACTTCTTGTTCCTCCTGACAGGCTGTGTAAGTATTTCCACACAGATTTTGCAACATGGTGGCTCTAGCTCTCTCTCAATAAATGTAAACAACAGAAATCTTCATTAATTTGCAGATGTCCTAAACCCAGCTTTGGCCTCTTTCTACCCCAACAGATTAGTCTAACCCCCCTCTGCTTTTCCTCTCCTCCCCAGCTTTCAGTCTGATAATAGTATTTTGTCTGTTACTCCACAATATTAGAGTTTTGCAGGTTTTTTTTTTGTCCAGAGCTCTATCACTCACAACATTTTGTTTCCAATTACTCTTTACTTTTCTAATAGATTCTCTGTGATAGAAGTCACTGAAACATTGGCTCTTATGAAAAAAACAAAACAAAAAAAACAAAACCCAAAAAACTGGTGGACTACATAATGCCTCTCTGATATTTTTCTATTGTTTTTAAATCAGGATTTCAAGTTGGTTGCCAACTTGCAAAGTGTTACTTAAATATATCACTGAATTAACTAACTACGCCTGTAACTGATTTACAGCTGAAGCTTTGTTTCCAGTAGAATTTATAGGAGACACAAGCTTCAAATCACTGTGAAACCCAGCCACAAATCAAAGTCCTCTGACATATGGAACCAATTGGTCTAGTAGAGGTTTGTTGCTGGAGCACTCAGCAGTTTGTGCTTGAATCCCAGCCCTTGGTCACTCCATTTCTGCTCACATTTTGCTGTCTTCAGTATTGCGCTACTCTCTTTGCAGATTTGCCAGGCACCCATGCAGATTCACAGGTGTTACTGTATGACTTCTGCAAACCAGAACGTGTCCTGCAATTCTAGAAGCCTGTCAAGGGTTCTTCTTGCCTCAAAGCCTTCCAGAATTTGAATTCTGAGTTCCAAAGACACATCTGCCATGCAGGAATTCAAGGCTTTGATATGGGACACAAATAAGAAATTCAGGAAAGACAGGAAAAATGAGTAGGACACAGTGTCTTCCATGATCTCTGCTGAATCAAGGAAGCAGCTCTATCAAGGATGTTTTTTTAATCCTTCTGCTCCAGGAAAACTGGATGCTGTGTACTTTTGAGGATGAATGCTAGGAAAGAACAAGCCAGAAGAATTCTACTGACTCCATCAGGATTTTGGAGAAATGAAACAAAGGAAGAAAGAAAACCTAATCTGTATGATGTGGCCCAACTTTACTTTCATCATCTTTGATGGAGAGACAGAGACTAATGAAACCATAGCAGAGACCAATATGACAGCAGGGTTATTGTAGATTATATCCATAATAAAAAATGCAATAAAATTACAAGGATGCACTGGTGTTATTACACTTTAGAAATTAAATTCTAGTGCTGAAAAACTCAAAGGCATAGACATATTCTGAAATCTTTCAGACAGCCTTCACAATGACAGCATTTCTTCCTCAGGGCACAGTCCTGCCTTGCCTGAAATTAGAGTGTGCCTCCTTTTCAGTTTCAGCACTGCAAGATTAACCTTGGCATCTTTGTTCCATGTAAACATCCACAGGTCAGTGAAGAAACTGCAGCCACTCTCCCTCGGATCCCTGTCCCACACTTGCTTGTTCAGGAGTCTGCAACATTATCAATGTCTCATTATTGAATGAAATGCCACCACAGTGAGTGAAATGCAGCTCAAAAGTGGGCACTTCTTGTCTATTTTCCCCCAAGTCAACAGCACACAGGGCAAAAAGACAACAAAAACCCCTATGTTTTTGCTTCCCCTGCTCCATGACAGCTGCATTTCATCATGTCGTCCACCCCAGGATCACTGTCTCTGAGTTGGGAATATAGCTCTGTTCCCAGCATGCTCCCCATTTGCCTGTCACTTTAGTGTGGTGGGTGATGAGTAACCCTCCTTCTTCCTTACATCAGCATCTTTAAGGCTTTAATATTCTGTTTGATCTCTTTGAAACTGTGGGAGGAGTAAGCAATTTTCTGTCTGGCTTATTAGCTAGGTAGGAAATACTCCCCAATAAACACATTCTGTGGCATTGCCTTTAGACCTCTTATCCATGACATTGTTCTGCCCTTTTTTTTGTTTTTTTTATAAGACATTTTTGTTTAACTTTATGCATTCAGGCAAGTAGATATAATGCAAATAACCTGAAAGCTAATGTTATTTATAACTTTACTGCACATAACACCCTCATTCTCCCCACCACTCTTTCATTCTATAAAAATATACAAGAGTAAACAGGCACTCCTGAAAAAGAAAACCAGGCATCCAATGTTAAAACTGAACAGCTAAGAGCTTAGCAGCAGCAAATATAACCTCACCTCCTTGTGAATAATGCCTTCCTATTTAGTCTGGTTACAGGTGCACTATGCTGCAAATACTATGCTGTGGTATCAGCTTTTCTCTACAATCTTTACCACAAGGCTGGAGGATTATGTAAGTGGAGGCAAAAGGACCCATTTGGAGAACTGAAAAAAAGCAAGTATGTTTAAAAATTAGGACTTAAAAAAAATTGTACAAATCAGAATGAAAAAGCTGAAGTATAGACAGTGTTTGTGGAAAAAAAAGAGGGAAGGGAAGGGAAGGGAAGGGAAGGG